>NC_136507.1:65841237-66086237 GCF_053919585.1 Euprymna scolopes
TACTTGTAAAACGGGCAGAGGGATGCAACATTTCGTCGATGGGACAGAGATTGAAGCTTAGATGACAGTTCAGGACCTATTTGGTTGGCGACTCTCTTTTGAACCCTGTCCGGGAGTGAGAGACTAGTAGCAGATGCACCAGCCCAAATGTGACAACAATACTCGATACATGCGCGAATGGTGGCCTTTTATAGGTACAGGATACTTTCAGGCGTAAGTAACTTTCTAACACGGTAGAGAGAGCCCACCTCCTTTGCAGCAGAATTGGCAATGCCCTCGATATATCTGTTCTAACTCAGGTTCCCTGTGAACGTTAAGCCGATGAGTCTAAAAGAAATACTTTCAGGTAGTGCATCTTTAGCCATAGCTATTAGTAGTTGAGAATGTTTATTGCAATTATTTCTATTTACAATGCCTCCCCACGGGACAGAGTTAGACACCAGGGTCGTTTTTTAATGTGGAGAAAAGGAACAAAAATAAAAATTGTCTCAGTTGTGAAGGATTTCTCCTCAACTGACAGAGAACAAGAAATTGAAGTGTAGATCTGAAGAACAGATACTACACTTTGAGGTATTTATTTGCTCCCCCACTGAGCAAATTAGGCACAAGGCCGATTTTTAAAGTGAGGAGTGAAGGGGAAATGGGGACCAACTCCCCGGGGAGTAGGGGAGCTGGATAGTGACAATTGGTATGAAGGGTTGCCCCTACATTGACCAAGGTCTTATATGTGGGGTCGCCCCCACATATGGTCTTTGCTTGCAGTATCTGTTCCGACAGATACTACACTTTGATCTTGTTTATATATTTTATTGCTTTTTAAAAATTTTGAAAATACAATTAAGTAAAAAACAAAAGATTTTTAAACAACAAAATTAGGCACAAGGCCCTACAAGAAATTGGGGAGGGGAAGGGTTCAGGGTCTTTGTGACTAAAGTGATTAAAAAAGTAATAAATGTAGACTTTGGAGTCTTACTCTTGACTGGCAACATTTACCAAAATACCTCATTCACTCTATGGATCTTAAACTAACTAATAAATCCCCAGCGTTTAAGAATCCAAACCATATTTACAATTTATAAACAGTTGTCTGTGTGTTTGTGTATGCATTTTTTTTTTTTTTTTTTTATCTTGGTGAGGAGTGAAGGGGAAATGGGGACCAAATTCCCGGGGAGTAGGGGAGCTGGATAGTGACAATTGGTATGAAGGGTTGCCCCTACATTGACCAAGGTCTTATATGTGGGGTCGCCCCCACATATGGTCTTTGCTTGCAGTATCTGCCGGAACAGATGGTATTTATTTGCTCCCCCACCGAGCAAATTAGGCACAAGGCCGATTTTTAATGTGAGGAGTGAAGGGAGGGGGAAGGGAAAAAGGGGACCAGCTCCCGAGAGGTGGGAAATGGGAGCTGGTTAATGGTCAGGCATGTGGGGTTGCCCCCACATCCGGTCTTTGCTAGTCATAGCTAGTCATAGCCAGTCATAGCTGCAGTATCTGCCGGAACAGATGGTATTTATTTGCTCCCCCACCGAGCAAATTAGGCACAAGGCCGATTTTTAATGTGAGGAGTGAAGGGAGGGGGAAGGGAAAAAGGGGACCAGCTCCCGAGAGGTGGGAAATGGGGGCTGGTTAATGGTCAGGCATGTGGGGTTGCCCCCACATCTGGTCTTTGCTAGTCATAGCTAGTCATAGCTTGCAGTATCTGCCGGAACAGATGGTATTTATTTGCTCCCCCACTGAGCAAATTAGGCACAAGGCCGTTTTTAATGTGAGGTAAAAACCAGCTCCCCTAAAAGTAGGCAAAAAGGGGGCACTCTGGTTACCAAAAATAATTGTCCCAGTATAGAGGGTTTCCCCTCCATTGCCTGGTACAAATTATCTTAAGTGCAGCATCTGCCGGAACAGATGGTATTTATTTGCTCCCCCACCGAGCAAATTAGGCACAAGGCCGATTTTTAATGTGAGGAGTGAAGGGAGGGGGAAGGGAAAAAGGGGACCAGCTCCCGAGAGGTGGGAAATGGGAGCTGGTTAAAGGTCAGGCATGTGGGGTTGCCCCCACATCTGGTCTTTGCTAGTCATAGCTAGTCATAGCTTGCAGTATCTGCCGGAACAGATGGTGTTTATTTGCTCCCCCACTGAGCAAATTAGGCACAAGGCCATTTTTAATGTGAGGTAAAAACCAGCTCCCCTAAAAGTAGGCAAAAAGGGGGCACTCTGGTTACCAAAAATAATAATTGTCCCAGTATAGAGGGTTTCCCCTCCATTGACTGGTACAAATTATCTTAAGTGCAGCATCTGCCGGAACAGATGGTATTTATTTGCTCCCCCACTGAGCAAATTAGGCATAAGGCCGTTTTTAATGTTAGGTAAAAACCAGCTCCCCTAAAAGTAGGCAGAAAGGGGGCACTCTGGTTACCAAAAATAATAATTGTCCCAGTATAGAGGGTTTCCCCTCCATTGACTGGTACAAATTATCTTAAATGCAGCATCTGCCGGAACAGATGGTATTTATTTGCTCCCCCACTGAGCAAATTAGGCACAAGGCCGATTTTTAATGTGAGGAGTGAAGGGGAAATGGGGACCAACTCCCCGGGGAGTAGGGGAGCTGGATAGTGACAATTGGTATGAAGGGTTGCCCCTACATTGACCAAGGTCTTATATGTGGGGTTTCCCCCACATATGGTCTCTGCCTGCAGTATCTGCCGGAACAGATGGTGTTTATTTGCTCCCCCACTGAGCAAATTAGGCACAAGGCCGTTTTTAATGTGAGGTCAAAACCAGCTCCCCTAAAAGTAGGCAAAAAGGGGGCACTCTGGTTACCAAAAATAATAATTGTCCCAGTATAGAGGGTTTCCCCTCCATTGACTGGTACAAATTATCTTAAGTGCAGCATCTGCCGGAACAGATGGTATTTATTTGCTCCCCCACCGAGCAAATTAGGCACAAGGCCAATTTTTAATGTGAGGAGTGAAGGGAGGGGGAAGGGAAAGGGGGGATCAGCTCCCGAGAGGTGGGAAATGGGAGCTGATTAAGGGTCAGGCATGTGGGGTTGCCCCCACATCTGGTCTTTGCTAGTCATAGCTAGTCATAGCTAGTCATAGCTTGCAGCATCTGCCGGAACAGATGGTATTTATTTGCTCCCCCACTGAGCAAATTAGGCACAAGGCCGTTTTTAATGTGAGGTAAAAACCAGCTCCCCTAAAAGTAGGCAAAAAGGGGGCACTCTGGTTACCAAAAATAATAATTGTCCCAGTATAGAGGGTTTCCCTTCCATTGACTGGTACAAATTATCTTAAGTGCAGCATCTGCCGGAACAGATGGTATTTATTTGCTCCCCCACTGAGCAAATTAGGCACAAGGCCGTTTTTAATGTGAGGTAAAAACCAGCTCCCCTAAAAGGGGTCACTCTGGTTACCAAAAATAATAATTGCCCCAGTATAGAGTGTTTCCCCTCCATTGACTGGTACAAATTATCTTAAGTGCAGCATCTGAAGAACAGATGGTATTTATTTGCTCCCCCACTGAGCAAATTAGGCACAAGGCCGTTTTTAATGTGAGGTAAAAACCAGCTCCCCTAAAAGGGGTCACTCTGGTTACCAAAAATAATAATTGTCCCAGCATAGAGGGTTTCCCCTCCATTGACTGGTACAAACGATCTCAAGTGCAGCATCTGCCGGAACAGATGGTATTTATTTGCTCCCCCACTGAGCAAATTAGGCACAAGGCCGTTTTTAATGTGAGGTAAAAACCAGCTCCCCTAAAAGGGGTCACTCTGGTTACCAAAAATAATAATTGTCCCAGTATAGAGGGTTTCCCCTCCATTAACTGGTACAAATTATCTTAAGTGCAGTATCTGCCGGAACAGATACTACACTTTGATCTTGTCCCGAAGGCCAATAACGTATATTGTAATTATTGAAGGAACAATCTTGGTCTTGATAGCATTGAATGTGACCATATATTTTTCCACTGTCTCTGTCATTTCCTTAGATATGTGTTTATTTGTTTTCCCTCTCGTACCTGTTATAGAGCGTGGTGTCATCAGCAAATATACCCATTTCAGAAACCAGGGAAGTCATTTATTAATATTAGGAATAATAAAGATCCAAAGATCAACCACTGATGTACACTCGCATTTATATCATATTGTTTAGATGTACGACCGTCGAGGACAACCTGGATTCTTCTCTTATTTAAGAAGGATTTAATTATGTTAAGTATTCGTTCAGTGATTCTGTGTGATCTGATTTTCTTAAAAAGACCATCATACAAAACCTTCAAAACCCTGTCAAAAGCTTACGATATATCTAGGGCTACTGGCCTACCCTCCACTGCTTTGTCCAGCGTATGGTATATACGTTCAGAGATTACAGTTAGGATATCTGCTGTAGAACGAGTTTGCCTATTGTTGGTCGCTCAGAAGTTTATCAATTGTAAGGTGATGGACTAAAGCTTGATTAATTAGTGCCTCAAATATTTTGGCGAAAAGAGGGAGGAGACTAATGGTGCGATAATTTAATGGGTCAGTTCTTTCGCCAGAATTCTTGTAAACCGGTACCACTGAAGCAGTTTTTCAGAAGTCAGGAAAGCAAAATTCGTTAAAGCATTTGTTGTAAAGTTTGGAGAGAACTGGAGCAACCTCAGCGGGGCATTTTTTTTTTTTTAGTAGTACAGCCTGGATGAGATCGGATTCACTTGCTTTTGAGATGTCTAGGTTTTTATGACATCAGGCACCCGAGAAGGGGTGATTTTCAGATCATCTAGTGTGGTGTCTGTCTGAATCTCTCACACACGTATACACCTCCCCCATATCTTTCTCTTATACACACACTTCCTTTACAAACATGTTTCATATACACACAAACCTTTCTCTTTCATACATACGTTTCGCTCTCTCTCTCTCTCTCTCTCTCTCTCTCTCTCTCTCTCTCTCTCTCTCTCTCACACACACACACACACACATACACACACACATACACCTTGCTTTCTCGCACACACATATACCTTACACACACATGTACTTCTCTCATACACATGCACCTCTCTTACATACACACCTCTCTCTCACACACACTCCTCTCTCTCTCACTCACACTCCTCTCTCTCTCACTCACACACACACACATGCATCTCTCTCTCACGCATGCACCTCTTTTAGGCACACACCTCTCTCACACACACACGTACACCTTTGTCACACACACACACACACACATACACACACACACACCTCTATCAAACACACACATGCCCCTCTCTTACATGCACACACTTTTCTCTCTCATACACACACACCTGTCTCACATACGCACCACACACTTGCTCTTCTCTCACACACATCTCTCTCTCACATATACTCACACTTTTCACTCGCACACACACACACACACATACACACATTCTCACGAACATTCATCTCTATTCTATACGGCCATATCTCTCTCTCTCTCTCTCTCTCTCTCTCTCTCTCTCTCTCTCTCTCTCTCTCTCTCTCTCTCTATCTATCTATCTATCTATCTATCTATCTCTATCTATCTATCTATCTATCTATCTCTATCTATCTATCTATCTATCTATCTATCTCTACCTATCTATCTCTCTCTCTATGTATCTATCTCTCTTTCTCTTTCTCTCATACAAACACACACGCATACACACCTTCTTTCTTTTCGTCTAATTTTTTTTTTTTTTTTTTTTTTTCTATTAATGGGCTTTTTTTGCGATCGTTTCTGATCGAAGCGTTCATTCTTAAACAATTCGATTTGTGAGGTACCGATCTTCTCCCTTTTCCCCCATCCGCATCCGGATCTCTGGAGGACATCATCACTTCATCAGTCTACTCTCATTTCGCCTTCTGGCACTCTCTCCCTCTCCTTTCATAATTAAACCAGCGCAATGAGCCGACCTAAACAAGCAACAACCAAACGAATGTTTCCACACCATCTCCTCACCCTCTCGTTCTAGTATCAATATTTATTCTTCACTGGTTTCTGTCCACTTCCGTTCCATTTCAGTTCTCCCTCTTTTTACAAGTCCTGTTTTTTTAAGAAACCCTATTCATCTCGCTTCTAATTTGTTTATTAATTTTTCAACTTATCAAACGCAGGCGGCCATTAATTTAGTAAAGATCTTCGCTTCGTTTTATTTTTGTTGTTGTTTTTTTTTTACATGCTCACATTTTTAGAAGCTTTTGTTTGTTAGCTGGTCTGTCGCATTGCGCGCAGATTTAATGGACGCACTTTGATTTAGATACGTCCAAGCATCTAAAGCAAGTGGCTTTGTCTGTCCGATGATGCCTTATTATTAAATAGGATTTCACCGTTAAACGCGTAGATTGAATGGATGTGTATAGAGGAAGGGTTATCTTTTTCTTCCCCTTTTTGTTTTTTCTTTGTTTTACTTTATTTTTTGTCTTAATATTCTTTCATTTTTATTTTTTGCATTTTTATTTTCTTTTCCATTTTCTATTTTTGTATTTTCCTTTTTTTCATTTTCATTTTTTCATTTTCCATTTTTCATTTTCTTTTTTTCTGTTTTTTATCATTTTCATATTCTTTTTGTTCATTTTCGGTGTTTATTCTTTTTTGTTATTTTCTCGGGGTTTTTTTTTTTTTTTTTGGCGGGTGTCGGTTTTGTTCATTCTCTATTTTCCATTTTCTATTTTTTTTTTTTTTTTTGCTTATTTTCATTTTCGGTGTTTTCTCTTTTTTTTCATTTTCTGTTTTTTTTTTTGTTGTTTATTTTCAGTTTTGTTCGTTTTTCATTTTGTTTTTTTTTTTCTTATTTTCATTTTCGGTGTTTTCTCTCTTTTTTTCATTTTCTGTTTTTTTTTTCTGTTTTTTTTATTTTCTCTGTTTTTTCATTTTCCGTTGTTGTTTTTTTTTTCGTCTTTGTTTATTTTCGATTTTGTTCATTTTCCATTTTCTATTTTTTTTTTCTTCTTATTTTCATTTTCGGTGTTTTCTCTCTTTTTTTTTTCATTTTCTGTTTTTTCTCTCCTTTTTTTTTCATTTTCTCTTTTTTTTTTTTCATTTTCTGTTTTGGGGGGGGTCGTCTTTGTTTATTTTCGCTTTTGTTCATTTTCTATTTTTTCTTTTTTCTTTTTTTTCATTTACCTTTTTTATTTCGTTTTTATTTTTTCATTTTATTTTTGTGGTAATTTCTGGTTTTGTTTGTTTGTTTGTTTGTTTGTTTGTTTGTTTGTTTGTTTGTTTGTTTTTATTTTTCTCTCTTTCGTTTTTTATTTAATTTCTTTTTTCTTCAATTGATCTGTCTTTCCTTTTTATTTGTCGATTAACTTATTATTGCTCTCTTCCTACTTCTTTTGATTTAACTTTTGTCAGTATTCCGATTTCTTTATTGTTTAGTATTTCTTATTATTTCTTCGTTGAGGCCATCTTTAATGGCGTTATTTTCCTTTATCTGATTTATTTCGAACGCTTCGTTGACTTTTCTGTCATTTCAAACAATTACTTTTGTCTGTAGACATTTTGAAACATAGATTAGACAACGATTCTATTCAAAATGACACTTAAACTCAGAATCGTTTAAATAGAATTCTTTCTGCTAAACAATCTTAATGTTTCATTTTTTATTCTTTTTTTTTTCCTCCAAACAAGACATGTTGCCACTTAGAACATTAGGGGTTTCTATTTGAGATTGTGTCTAACAGAGGACTGTGGGGAGTTGAGCAGTGCGGTGTCTGCTCACATTCCATTTAAACTTTTTCAAGTTAGTACAGCCAGGGAAGCAGGAAACGTGGAGGGAATTACGGAGAATAGCAGATAGAGGGAAGAAACTATTATAGTAGATGACTTCCCGGGATCGAGAGACCTTAACAATAAAGGGGTGAGATTTTGCTACTTGCCGGATGAATCGGGGATATGTACGTCGAGGGATACGACATTGCGTTGATGGAACAGAGGTTGGAACCTATTAGAGTTTAGACTTTCCTTTGGATCATGTCTAAGAGTGAGAGCCTAATATCAGATGTACCAGTGCAGATGTGCAACAATACTCGATGCATAGATAATTAACATTATTCAGTTATCATCGATCTATCTGTCTATCTATCTATTTATCTATCTATTCAATGATATTCTTAAAATAGTTTCTATAGGAGGTTATTTATTGTTTATTTATTATTGCTTATTTATTATTTATTGTTTATTTTTATTTTTTTAAGTGTAGCAATGGGTTTTAGCTGAGGATGTTTATATAAATTAGCTAGGTTAAATAAACAAACTGATCTTGGGCAGACATACGTGGAAAGGTCGCACATCGAGAGACGTGTGCTTTTTAATGTGACGTAACGGAACTGAGGTTAATAGGTCATGATGTTTAGCCAGTCGAAGAATTTGAGTTTGGTCACGGAAGTGAACAGACGTACTTCAAGCCAGGAAGCGAGGCTATTATTATTATTATTATTATTATTATTAATTTTATTATTATTATTATTATTATTATTATTATTATTATTATTATGTAGAGACGAAATGCAGACTCTTTGTTAAGACCATTTGCGACAACTGAAATACATTTATATTTTTAAAATATAAAATGTTGTCCTCTGGTTTCACAAAAGTAGGAAGAACTGATGTCTCAATTGGTTATGGTGTTGGTCATTTCATGTTTCATCGGGGAGCTCAGCAGTGAAGATTGATGAACTCTTGGAGAAAGAAAGGTATGAAGCATATATTATTCTTCTTATAAAAAATGATGACTTTACATAAATATGAATTATAATATATACCCGTGTGATAACTCTTTGATACAACATGATTCAGTTTATGCGTCGATATCATATCCTCTGGTTAAACAACAATGCATACAATTTATACGTTTATAATCTGATGCCGTTTGAGAACAAAATATATCATCCTCTTATACCTGACTATGTAATACAATTGTTTGGTGCCAATCCACCCCTTTCTATAACACGTGTGCGAATGGTGGCTTTGTAGAAATATAAGATGCTCTCTGGTGTGAGTAATTTTCTAGTACGGTAAAGAAAGCCCACCTTCTTTGCAGCAGTTTTGGCAATGTCCTCAATGTATTTGTTCCACCTCATATTGCCTATGAATATTAAGTCGAGGAGTTTGAAAGATGAGCTCTTACTAATCGATTGACAAAAGCGAGGCACGCTAAGATACTCGCATAAAAAAGCGGTGTCAAATCTACAATCGTATTTCTAATATGGAAACTGAAGTCGCATGACTGAACTTGACACTGTTTTCTAATACTAATCACACTTATATATTTCCTTTAGTCAAACGAATATGACATCATACCACTAGTACGAAATAAATATGAGTGGTCATCGTTCAAACGCATCTCCTTAACATTCACAGCCAACATGAATTGGACCAAACGCATTGAAGACATTACCAACGTTGCTGTAAAGAAGGTGGGCTCCCTCTATCGTGCTAGAAAATTACTCACACCAGAAAATATTCTATATATTTACAAAGCACTAATTCGCCCATACATGAAGTATTGTTGCCACATCTGGGCTATGCATCTACCATAAGTCTCTAACTCTTAGAAAGGTCAAAAAAAAAAGTTTCAAATCTAATAAACTCAGCAATATCGACCAAGGTTCAACTTCTGTCCCATCACCGAAATGTTGATTCCGTGTGCCTGTTTTATAAGTACTTTAAGGGAATGTTCTCTTGTGCCCCACGATGCACATACTTCAGATTGAGCCGACAAGCAACAAAATTCCGCCCCTTCGCTAGATGCCGAAAAGAGCCTTCTACTCTAATCGTTTCTTGTCCGAGATTGCTAGACTTTGGATTTCTCTCCCTGTTGCTTGCTTTTGATCGTATTAATCTGCAGGTTTAAATGTAATGTGAACAGACATCTCGCTGCTCAACTCCCCACAGTTTTCTGTTAGAAATTATCCTAAATATTAGCTAGGGTTTGCCAGCAGACACCTAATTGCACCAGATGATCACCACACTCTTCGGCACATCCAGGCACACTTAGGTGTTGACTTTCAAGCCGACTTCAAATATATGAGGTGGCATGATGTTGAAACCATACCAAGCGTTTAACTGTCCGGATTTGCATTTTGAGGGTGCTGGCAATGGTCCTGTTGTCATGACTTTGATCGGTAGAGAGCATGAGTTGTGCAACGGCACATCTCTGATCTCGCTCGTTGAACGTTTTGACTGTTAGACATGATAGAAGGCTCCTATCACTCTTGGGATTTGTACATAACTGGCCAACTAGTATATGGTGTGCACCAAAGAATAAAAAGAAAACCGGTTTTCATCAAACGGAAATGGAATCATGACGTCTTTTCTAGTGCAACAATTTTATCGTTCCGCCCTGTATCGCCAGTTGACTGAGTAAATAAAACACTTTTCCCCCTTGTCATATTTTTTCCGTTAGATTGATTACGAATAAAAATTTTCATCTAAAAGTATTACTGTTTAATGAGTTGATCTACTCTTCGGGCTAAGATCAAAGTGTAGTATCTGTTCTTCAGATTCTACACTTCAACTTCTTGTTCTCTGTCAGTGGACGGAGAAATCCTTCATGGTGTAGACAATTTTTATTTTTGTTACTTTTCTACGTTAAAAGACGACCCTGGTGTCTAACTCTGTCCCGTGGGGAGGCATTGAAGGAAATGTGACAGAATGATAAAAAAAATACCCTTTTGGTGGAGTAGCTACAGCTTTATACAGAAAAAAAAAAGAAGTTTAAAAGACTAACATGAATTCTCTTCAACTTCAACATCTTCTGGGTGAGAAGAAATCGTACAGAAAACTTAAATTCTCAAACTAGGACTTAGCACCAGTCAGATTCTTCAACATGTATTTTCTCCTGAAACTCATAACTTTTGCTTTGTTATCATCATCATTATTATCATCATCATCATCATCATTATTATTATTATTATTATTATTATTATTATTATTGAGAGAGTACTGCAAAAGACATGATCGCATGGGACTCCGGATATATTGGGAGGTGTGTAAGAGGGTAGGGGTGAAGTGTGCTGGAAAATGGTTTGAGGAGGTGCCCGATGAAGTGAGAACAAGTGAGGATGGCAAGGTAGAGGTATGGTGGAACAAAAGTGTCATAACGACCAAGCAATTCGAGCATAATCGTTCGGATTTGGTCGTCATTGACAAGGTCTCGAAAAACTGGCAGATTGTAGACTTTTCAGTACCCTGGGGCAGGAATGTGAGAGAGAAGGAGAATGAGAAGTGGGGCAATTATGCTCCATTGGCCTTGGAGATAAGGCGTATACACGGGGTTAAAACACAAATAATCCCGGTCGAAGTTGGTACACTAGGAGTAGTATCAAGTCGTCTGGAAGGACAATTGAAAAAATTGTTGGATTGTGTAGTGGACTTTCGGTCAGCGTTCAAGTTGTGGATAACTTGACAAAGACTAAAGTTACTTCTCATGAAAGAGGAGAACTATTTATGGCACAATGGGAGATTCCATTGTGCACACATGGGCCAGTCTATTCCTTGGATTGTGATTGGCTGAATCACCTGATTGGATATGCTTGTACATAAATACAAGCCCTCAGTCCAGCTCAATCTGATGTCTGTCTTGTGCATGAGCTGAACCCTTGGTAAGTGTTGCTGCTATTATTGTTGTTGTTGTTGTGTGTTATTGACTAACACAGTTCTTTTGATTATTCTACATCTCCCCTCTTCCCCCCCCCACGAGTAGGCTGGGTTGTGTGAGAGGTGTATCTCTCTTTTAGGCCTAGTTTGTTGTGTGGTAGTAACCTAGAAAGAGCTCGGGGAATCCTTGATCGAAAGCGTGGGGATATATGTGTGGTTTGTTGTTGGGGCTTGGTTGCTGTGTATGTGCTATTAAAGGGAGATAGTGGGATATGCAAGAATGTAGTATCACTTGAGGGAATTGTTGGTCCTAGTGCTGCACTTGGTATTGGGGTTGGTGTAGGCTTAAGTTCGCATTTTCTCGCGATGTTGTGCCGCTGACACCCATTCAGGATGAGGCTTGTAGAGGATTGGCTGTGATGGGATGGAGTCACGTAGTCGACGGTGAAGTAATAATTGGGCCGGTGATAGGCCAATGCTTTGGATTGGGGTATTCTGATACTGCAAGATGGCCCGGGCAACACTGTCATTGTCCAAGGAACCGTGGGGGCCTGTGTTTCCTTTCACAATCCTCTTTGCAGTTTTTACTGCGAGCTCTGCCCTGCCATTGGATTGGGGATACGCAACAGAAGATAATCTGTGCCTAACACACCATGTTTTCAGGAATTCTTGGAACGTGCTGGAAGTGAAAGGTGGGCCGCCATCGGTGCTGAGTTCTTCTGGGGCACCATATGTTTGGAACAGTTGTCGGCATATGGACATCAATTTGGTTGTAGTAGTGTGACCTGATTCTAGGCGGTATAAAATTAGCCAACCAGTTAGCCTATCTGCGCAGGCAAGGTATGTGTGATCTCCAATATAAAAAATATCCATGACGATTTGTTGGAATGGCCACTCTGGGGATCGTGTTAGAATGATAGGTTCCCTTGGTTGACTAGGTGCGATGGTTGAGCATACCATGCAATTCGCTCTAATACTACGGATTGATGCATCCATCCCTGGCCAGTACACCGATTCGTTGGCACGTGCTTTCATGCCGACTACTCCTTGGTGTGCAGAATGCAGGCAGTGTAGGACCTTTTTTCGTTGTGTTTTGGGGATGACGATCCTTCGATCCAACAATACTAGACCATTGTCAGTGCTAAGGCGGTGCCTCACCTCCCAATACTCACGGATTTCGGGCGCAGTGAGATTACGTGTTTTTGGGAAGCCTTGCTGTATTGTGTCTATTAATTTGTTATATTGTTGATCGCCACGACCTGCTGAACGAATTAGGTCTGGTAATATCATGGCTATATTACTGCTGTCTGCAAATGTTGCTATTAAGGCTGTTGACTCTGTTATGTTGCTTATGTTGTTCGACTCCAGTATATCCATTTGAGAGGGTTTTGTTGGAAATACATCGAGGAGGGCTTGCACCATCGCCACTGGTTGGCGGGAAACTGCATCAGGGCCTCTGTGCCACTTCCCGGGGCAATGCTGTATGGTAAATCTGTATCTCAGGGTCTTTTCCTTTAGTCTAAAGAGCCGGGGGTTTTGGATCTTGCTCAGATCACGATCGCCAAATATCCCCTTCAGCGGTTCATGGTCTGTGACCACTATGATGTTTGGAGAACCCATGACGAACATACGGCATTTCTCCAATGCCCATGCTATTGCTGCTGCCTCACCCTCTATTGGTGCGTATCTGCGCTCAGCATCCGTGCAAAATCTGCTGCCGGCATATATCAGATGCCAACCTTCGGAACAGCAGATTGGGGCTTTTTCCATGGTACATTGGCAATGTTTTTGTAGGAGTAGGAAGCCCATTCCTTCTTTGCTCCAATCTGGAGCAAGGCAAGTTGCTCTGTCTTTGTCAAATGTTGCTACCCCCTTCTGGACTAGGTGAATTATAACTCGCTTGGAATCTTTGAATGCGTCTTCAAGGTTTTGATTCCAAGCAAATTTGGAGTTTTGTTTGACGAGGTCCCGAAAAGGCACCATAACTGGACCCAGTGAATATTCCCAGGCTACTTGGTTGACAAGCCCAAACCATGATCTGACATCAGTAATTGTCCTTGGGACTGGAAAATCCTGTATCGCTTGTATCATGGACTCAGAAGGGGTCACTCCTGAAGAAGTTATCTGGAGGCCTCCAAATTGTACGACATCCTGACAGAATTGGAATTTGTCGGTGTTGAGCACAATTCCATTCTTAGCACATTGGAGCAGAAAATCGAGGGTATGATAAAAGGCTCCCTCAATGCTAGAGTCATATAGCAGGGTATCGTCTACTATCTTAACCTTGCGTGGGATATCTTTTATTATTTCATCGTATCTGCGAGTGTAAGCATCCCCAGATGCGACATATCCTTGAGGCATCCTAAGATACATGTATCTTCCCCACTCAGTTATGAAGGTGGTTAATGGTTGAGATTCTTTGTCTAAGAGAATCGAGTGGTATCCATCAACAGCGTCTAGGACTGTTTTCTTTGTTCTAGGTGGCACTTGCAGTGCCAACTGGAATGGCGACCCAGTATGGTGGGTTTCTCGCTTGCATTGAGAGTTAAGGTGTTGGTAATCTATTGTTCTCCTTGGATTACCATTCTTTTTGGCAGTTATTACCATAGTACTGCACCAATCAGTAGGCATACCCACGGGTACTGGAGCTATGATACCTTTTTCTACATCCTTCCAAAGGGCTTGTCTTACTGGTTCCTTGAAGTGGAAGGGTACAGGAATTGGGTTATGCCTGGCTTTAGGGATTGCTCCCTCTTTGAGGTGAATGTGGGCAGCTGGGCCGGACATGGCTGGAAATATCCCATCTTTGTTGAATGTCGTTTTGGCAAACTTTTCTAGGAGCCAGCTCTTAAGTTTGCCTATGTTATCTTCTGTTGCAGGAAAAGGGAGGTTTTTGGGGCGATTTGGCAATTGATCTACACACTTTTTAGACTCGGTGTCTACCTCTTCATGTACGTCTGCTAAAGGGTTTGGAAAATGTTTGTGCAATATTCCCACATCGATGCAGGCTGCTCTGCTGAGATAAAGCCGTTGTATGCCCTTGCATATGTAGAGGGCTTGTTTAGTTGTTTTCCCTCTGACCACAAACTCAACTGGTAGCCAACCCTGACACATGAGTGTGAAACCTCCAACTGTTCGTATGATCTTTCTTGATTGGATAAGACTAATCTCTGTGAGGCCCATTTTGATTAAATGCTTTGGTCCCCCAAGACAAATGGCGGCACCACTGTCGGGAAAAACCTTTAGCGCTGTACTACAACTCCTAGGGATATTGACAGCTCGTCTGGGATCTGGTTTTGGTGAGAATGGGATTACTGATGCATTTATTTCAGTTAACAGATCACCTTCTGTAGTCATAATGGTGCCCCTCATTTGATCGAATGTGATATGGGCCATGAGTGTATTCATGGGAGCTTTTTGGTCTTCAAAACTCTTTATCACTGCCGGGCGATATTTCTTTGTCCGGCACACTGCTGAGAAATGGTTAAGTTTCCCACAAGTGTTGCACATTTGATTCCATGCCGGACATGTTAAATGGCGGGCACTTGTCCTTGGAGTACCGTGTTGGTGACTACCGCAGCCTATGCAGGTTTGACGGGGTTCTTTATCAGCAATGTTATCATTGTGAGTAGCAGTAGAGCTAGTGCGAATATTGCCTCTGCTAGTCCGTACAGCACTGTGTTTTTTTTTTTTGCGATACATTGACATCCGGACTGTAGCTATGTCTGAGGTATCAGTCATTGCGGTTTGGTCCCGTAGTGCAGACTCAAAAAAATTGGTCCTTGATGTAAATGTCGGACAGGTCGTGATCGCAGTTGGGGCATGAAAAATTACAGTCTATGGCCGTGGACCTAAGACGAACAAGGTATTGTTGGATGGGTTCATCTTCATGCTGTGATATAGCTGCAAATGTCATCCGATGGACCATGGGATTTGATTTTTGAGTTACCAATGCTTCTGTCATCTCTAGCAGCTTGTCTGGGTTGGTGGTGAAGAACTTAGGGTACGTATTTATGATTGCATTTTGAACGGATTCATCAGCGCAACTGTATAACTGGGTATTGGCCTGAGAAGTTGGCATGTCCGTTATTCTGGTGAATACTTCCCAGTCAATCCGAAATTTTCTGAATTGTTGAGGGGTCATTTCGAGATGAAGTTGGGGAGGCCTGGCAGCTGGTGCCTTAGCATAGGTGGTCTGGGTAGCGGGCTCCTTGGCTTGTCGAAGGATAGACAGAGCTTCTCCCATTGTTGTGATTCCCAATTCTCTTAGCATGGCTCGATCCATTACTTGAAGGTTTTCTTTTCTCAGTTTTTCCTTCACAAAAGTTGCAGCGTAGCTCTTGGCAGAATCGGCAGCAATGCCTGCTTTGAGGAAATAGTCTTCCCAATCTTCTGTCTTGAATCCTGTTCGTAGCGCCATGTTGGATTGTGTAGTGGACTTTCGGTCAGCGTTCAAGTTGTGGATAACTTGACAAAGACTAAAGGTACTTCTCATAAAAGAGGAGAACTATTTATGGCACAATGGGAGATTCCATTGTGCACACATGGGCCAGTCTATTCCTTGGATTGTGATTGGCTGAATCACCTGATTGGATATGCTTGTACATAAATACAAGCCCTCAGTCCAGCTCAATCTGATGTCTGTCTTGTGCATGAGCTGAACCCTTGGTAAGTGTTGCTGCTATTATTGTTGTTGTTGTTGTGTGTTATTGACTAACACAGTTCTTTTGATTATTCTACACAAATCCCCGATGTTTTAGGTGGCCTTCAGACCTCTGCTATTTTAGGTACCACCAACATCCTTAGGAAACCCCTTGATCTTTGAAGCTCCTGTTTTGAAGCCGGGATTGAGAGAAATCCTCTGGAAATGAATCCCATCCCTTTCCAGAGAGACGTTGATAAACGAAATCCAAATTATTATTATTATTATTACGCAGCAAAATAACCACCGAGTTCATCTGAGATTGGAAATGAAGAAATAAATAGAGACGAAGAAATATGTGCAGAAAAATCTTGTGATAATGAGCAAATGATTATAAATGGGGTTGATCAATGGTAACTCTCTCTCTCTCTCTCTCTCTCTCTCTCTCTCTCTCTCTCTCTCTCTCTCTCTATCTATCTATCTATCTATCTCTATCTATCTATCTATCTATCTCTCTATCTCTTTCTCTCTCTCTCTCTATTTATCTATCTCTATCTCTCTATCTCTATCTCTCTCTATCTATCTATCTATCTCTCTCTCTCTCTCTCTCTCTCTCTCTCTCTCTCTCTCTCTCTCTCTCTCTCTCTCTCTCTCTCTCTCTCTCGTGATGTAGTAAAGTCAGATTTTTACCTCACCTCAAAGTCAATAATTATCGGTCACTTATTAGTTAACAATCAGGATCCGTGAAAATTCCACAAAAGGAGAAATATATTTAATTAACAAATATGTTTTGATAAATCTGTTATTTTTCTGGATAGTGCAGAAAATAGTCTTGGGCGACAGAAAAACCAATAACACACAAATATGAATCCATTAACATTTCTATGTCCATTGTACTTTAAATATAGAACTGACCTAAATGAGATAAATTAATAAATATCAATAAATTCTCAGACAGTAATAGTATGCTACATAGTTCAATACAAATAATAAAACCATATTGTAAGACAGAATCTTTAATTTACTCCTTCAGTCCAGCACCTCTTGGCAGACAACGTTCTCTTTTTTTTGCTTTTTTTTTTGTTTTTTTTTTTTTCTGTTTCCTTTGAATGTTCTCTTTTTTTACGTAACGTTTCACTGACGTCTGTCTTTGCTGAAGAATCATTGCTCTTCCAAATTACTACAAGATCCTTTCTAACACCATTACAATAATGATCACATGCTATAATGATATTCGAAAACGAGGTAACATCAAAGGGATGTCACTCTTATATTCTTGTCCATTGTTGCCAGATTGGCATATTTGTTTTAGCCAAATTTAGCAAGTTTGGCGATTTTTTAATCAGTTTTACCTTCAAAACTTGTATTTAGCCTTTTTAAATACGAATAATAAAATCACATTGTAAGAGATAATCTTTAATTTATTCATTCGGTCCAGCACTTCTTGGCAGACAATGCTCTATTTTTTTATGTAACGTTTCGCTGACTTCTTTTTTCGGTGAAGTACTGTTGCACGTCGAAATTACTACAACAATGATCATATATTTTTATAATAATATTCGAAAACAAGGCTTCATCAAAGACGGTCACTCTAATATTTTTGTTCAGTGTTATCAGATTGGCATTTTTAAAGCCAAATTTTACAAATTTAGCCTGTTTGAAGCAATTTGGCCTTCAAAAAATTCTATTTGGCCTTTTGCAAACGTAACGTACGAACTAACTAAGGGAGAAATAAGTAGAATATTATATGCGTCGATTTACTAAGTACTAATTGAACTTAATCAACTACGTAAATAATCAAGATAAATGCAAAGCTGCATTAAACCCACCCCCAGTTAGTAGCACACTATTTCCATCTATAGTTACTAGTGGTCGTCAATTTATCTAGAGATTCAAGTTCGAACCCTGGTGTAAGCAGTAACTATTTTTGCTCATATTTGACAATTTCATAGTAAGAATCACATCAAGGCGATTAAATGTAGTAATCAGTACTCAATTGTTTGACCGGTTAGGCTAGTGTAGTTAAATTATTAATTGTTAACTATTTTGAAATTTCAACTTACGATGTCTGGGGCTAAATTCGCATACTTCTATCTAGTGACCGCCAATTGATCGAAAACTACTTTTTCTAAAGTTTATTAAAATCTATTAAAATCCATTATTTCTGAACAACTTTTGGTTTTACTAGAAAGATAAAATCCTGAAGTTTATTATGTTAAAAGCAGAATAATATAATAATTTTCTATGATTTTTAATAGAATTTTAAGTTTTAAATTTTTCAAAAAAAAAAACGCATTTGACCCAGTTTTCGCCAATTTTCAGCAAAGCATAAATATTTTTTTAAGGTTTTCGAATCAATTAAACTAACTTTTTATGTCTAAATAATATTTACTATGATTGGCTATAAGAATATGCTAAATATTAGAATATAATTACCTTATATTAACATAAATTCAAATAATTCAATTATTTAGCACGATCTCGTACATCTTAGGAACCATATGCTTACCGCTGCCATCTTGGATTTTAGGTATGGGAACCCAGTGGCATCTAAATATTTGTTTAAGCATTTTCATGATTTTTAATGTAAGTAGACAGGCAAATACAATTTTTTAAAATAATTGAATTAAATTATTATTACAAACGCCATTTATGGTAAAATATGTTATTTTTAGCTTTATAATTTTTTCCTTCATTAATCAATCAAGATTTAAATTTTTCCTTATACTTGTTAAAAAGTAAAGAAAACTGCTTTTTTTTCTATTTTTATATCAAACAAACATTTTTGGCAAAATTATATTTCTAAGTTTTAATATCATTTTTATTCGGTTTTTAATTTCATGATTAAAATCAGTTTCCCTTTCTTATTTTCTAATTAATAATAACCAATGAGCCAAACTTTTTTTGCATAAACTAGATCATACTGTATTTTCTCCAATTCTTTATTGCATAAATCAAGTTGACAAAGACTTTCATTAGAATTTGGTGGCCCTTAAAAGGCAGTTTTTGGTAACCCTCTGGGGGGATACAACTTGTTTGGATGTCACAACCATCATCTACAGAAATCTATGTCTTCATAGTTATAGTTAATTTTCAAAAAGGGAGATAACAAATTTTTGTAATCTGTAACGGGCTACTGTATCTTGGAAAAAAAAGTAATACGCTGATAAAATTAATACTTACAATTTTCACAGCCTTGATTTTTCTTTTTATTGGGGGGTATCGATTCTTTAAAGCATTCTTTATGCATTGAAACATGGATAGTTTACATATTCTAAAATTAATTTTTAATTTATTGGTAAAGATTTAAAAGTATGTCTATTTTAGCGTTTTTGTAAAAAAAATAATATTTTTTATCCTCATCTGAAAGATAATAATTATTGATAATATATTCATTGAATCTCACACTTCAAATTGCAAAAAATTAAAAAAAAATTAAGCACATTCAAATTTCAGATTTCAATCTTCGATATCGAAGGCACCCTGTAAATTTCTTTTCTACATTCATTCACCCTCCTACCACAAAATGAGTGTGTTTTTAGGAGATCGCTTTTCGAACAAGGGACAAATGAGAAAGGGGGCATGAATTTCCAAAACAAATATATTTATACAACGAATATGAAAAAAAAAGTTACCCCATATAAAGTGCATTCTTTACTTATTAATCAGTGAAAATTTTATGTTGATTTGATAATTAACTGATTTTTTGGTAGATTTTTAAAGACAGACTCTGTTACGAAAATCAAAAACACTCCATAAATTTGGCGGTCACTACTTCTGCCAAAGCTCCCTACTCCAAAGTCTGACATACTGTTATCAACATTTGATACTCTAAAAACATCCGAAAGGACCTTGTTTTTTATTCAAATCTACAGTATCTCGTTTGCATATGGTTAGTTAGAATTCGCGCAATCGTTAAAAATTTATTGCGCGTCACCATTTTGTTTTTGTTTCATCTTTTCCATTATTCAGCAGCTGAACCTTACAAGATGCGTAGACCACAACGTAAGCGTTTTTGAGGCAAATTTTCACACTCATTCCAATTTTATCGGTCCTAGATATGACCTTAAACTATATCCGATGGTGAGGCCCCAGCTTTGGGGGTGTGTGGCCACCCCTTAATTGCCATTGCTATCAGCTCTACTCTGACCCAACTATAGGTTAAATAGAAACCGACTTGAAAAAAAATATATATATTCTATTAAAAACTTTTTCTTTAAAATCAATGGATTCGGCATTAAATGACCTGAAAAGGGTTGATATGCCGTAAAACAAAAATAACCAACCAACCAAACAATTTTCTCTATAGCTACAACGAAACAAATTGAAAATAACACTAAGAAACCGGTTTATAAAAGGGCTGGGATGTTCATTCTATAATAACAGTCCATTCTATAATAACAATCTATTGGGAAAATTAACAGCTGTTTTTGTCGATGGAGATAACAACGGAAAATCCGTGTGGGTCGTACGAAATTTAGACAGATAAGGATGAACATCTTGTCTAAATGAGTCCGAAGTAGTTTTGTCTCATGCCCAGGATAATGATTCTTTATGACAAAAATGTGCCTTAAATAAGTTTCTAGACTTTTTAGTAGAGGGATTTAAAATTGTCGTAGACTCTTGAAAATTCAGTGTGCTATTGCAATACATCTTATGTGATGTGTTACACCGGTCTTTCTAACACAAGGGAAATTACTCCGGTTCTCACGATATATAGTGCCAGTAATACCTACACCGATGGAAGAAGCGACAGTACTACCACTGACTAGTAGCTGTATGCAAGCCAGTTATACCCGTTTCCTACCCTTGTACCTGTGATGTTAAATGCACTTGTTCCTTAAACCAACCTCGACTTGATTTTCTTCTTTTTACTATTGTGCCACGACACAACAGGATGACTGACCAATTTTTATAAGTTTGGATTCAAACAGCAGGAATTGGAATATATCCTACTAATACTCACAGCCAGTGAATTTCGAAAGTGCAATCTGGACTTGAGGACACTTTAGGAAAACGATATGCTTTAAACTTGGAAAAAAATACCACAGAAACGTATGAAATGTTTTTAGATCATATTGCATGAATCGAGCATCAGTTTTTGAGTCGTATAAAAGATTCAAGGAAGGCAGAGAGTCTGTAAGAAATGATGAGGGGGAGGTGTAAGGAAGTGTGGCAACTGCACACACACTTATTCACGAGGAATTGGAAATGCGGAAGACTTGGGCGAAGTTTGTCCAAAGATTGCTCAGGGAAGATCAGAAAGAAAGACGTTGTCATAACCCAGATGGGAATCAAGACAATTCCTCACCCTCCCTATGTTCCAAACCTTGCTCCCTGTGACTTTTGGTTATTCCCTATGCGCAAGGAAAATCTTAAAGGCTGTCGTTATGAGACAATTTAGGAGATAAAAGAGGCTGTGACGAAAGTCATTTACACGGTCACACACGAAGACTTCCGTGGGGCTTTCCAGAAGTTGTTGGAACGGTACAACACGTGTATTGCAGCCGGAGAAGATTACTTCGAAGGGAACTAGGGTTTCATGTGTCTACTATAAATAAAAGTCCCCATACAAAAGAGTATGGAAACTTATCGGAGGCACCTCGTAGATGAAAATCTCACTATGAGTTTACCAAAATCTCGAATATACTACATAAAGAGAGAACATTTAGAAATTTATCAAATTAACAAAGAAATTATATTTACACTTAAAAGTAATCATACACCCCTCCTCCGGAAAAAAAAAAATAAGATTCTATATTTGTGAACACACTGAAAAAAAATATTTTAAATTTTAGAGTGGTGGGTTAGTTGCCCATATATATTTAAAGGAACACGATTCTCAATTTCCGGGCCATCGGCAAAGTAATAAAACCAAATAATCGCTTTATTTTTCGTATTACCCCCGGACTTAGTGTTTGTAGTAGGAAGGGGGCATTCCATAAGAATTCAGTTTTTGCAAAGTACTGAAAAAAATGGTTTAAAATGAAATAAAAACTTTTTTATCAAGAAAAAATACTGATATTAATTTATTGATAATTATTTTTAGAAAATAAATACAAAGCAAATTACTTAAGGGTTTATAGAGGGGGATCAGTTCCACGCATAATGTTAATGTAAACTAAGCTTCTATTTCCGGAACATTAAAACGTTTTACACTCATTTTATATACGAAACTGATCTACTACTCAAAGTAAAATATAATTTGGGGTTGTTTTTCAAGGTGTTCGCACCTAATCAATTAAAAAAAAATAGCATTTAATTTGGGAATGGGATATTTAGTTTAGAGTATGTATAAATTTGCCGTCCTCGTCGTCGTCGGTTGGTTGGTTGTTTTTGTTTTACGGCATATCAACCTTTTTCAGGTTATTTAATGCCGAATCTAGTTATTTTGAGGAACGATTTTTAATGGAGTATATTTTTTTAAAAGTTAGATTCTATTTAACCCATAGTTGGGACCCTAACAGGTACTACCACTCCGGGTCAGAGTGGACCTGGGAGCAATGGCAATTAAAGGGTGGCTCCACACTCCCAAGGCCCGCAAGGTGGGGCCTCACCATCGGATATAGTTTTAGGTCATATCCAAGGTCGTCGTCGTCGTCGTCGTCGTAGTCGTTGTCGCCGTCGTCGTCGTCATCGTCGTCGTCGTAGTATTAGTAGTAGTAGTAGTAGTAGTAGTAGTAGTAGTAGTAGTAGTAGTAGTCCTGATTTTGTTTTAGAACGTCTCCCTGAAAAGAGATGGGATTCCTTCTCAGAAGATTTTCCCTCAATAACAGCTTCAAAGATCAAGGATTTTAGAAAGAATATTGGTGGTATCTAGAATAGCAATGGTCTGAAGGTTACCAATACGTCTGGGATTTGTAGTTTTTTCAAATGTCCTTCCAAACGACTTGATACCACACCTAGCGTACCGACTACCACCGGGATTTATTAGGTTTTAACTCTATGCATTCGTCTTATCGCTAACAGAGTATAATTGTGACACTTCTCCTTCTCCTTCTCTTTGCAACCTCTTGGAGATCTTCTCAATGACTACCAAATCCAGACGTAAACGTTTTTGATGCAAGTAATTGTTGTATAATATAGTCTTATTATTATTGTTTTTGTTGTTATTAAAAGTGCATGTTTGAGTCTTTAAAGAGTCTTATTAAAGGGATGTTGAGAGTCTTATTAAGAGTTTGTTGTTGCTGCGTTCTGTGTTCGTGTTATGAAGAGATTCATATTTATAAAATGTTCATACTTAGAAGTGTAGAAGCTCTTTGAGTGTTGAGACAGTGCTCAGAGAGTCTTAGTGTTCACATTGTAAATATGAGATGTCGAGACGTGTGTGTAAAGATATTTTAAACCACATGATATATATAGACATATAATGACAATTTTCACTTTACCTTTTGGTAGAATTACAACACAAAGACGACGTCTATAAAAACACATGATGGGTTTATTTCTTCTTCCGACCGGTCGTGGTTTTCATAGTCAAGAATTCAAGTTTCACATTCTAAGTTTCAAAGGTGACCGTCTCGCTTCTAGACGTTCGAATCCCATGTCTGGACTGTCGTCTGTCGTCCTCAGACTCCCCCTCAGTTTCTCCTTGCTTAACTCTAAAGTTTCTAACTATATCGAGAACTTCCCATTTTCCATGACGTCATACACATGTTAAAACATGTGTCTTCTTTCACGTGTTCTGGAAATGTGTGTCCAAAACTTTTTCCATTGTTTACAAAAGGAATTTTAACCTATATTCCCAATAACCTATATTTCCAATATGTTAAAAACATGTTTATTAAATTATCTTATAGTTGCATTCTTCAATTGAATTTTCATAACAGAATTGACAATGCACATTCTTTTCTTCAAACTATTTTATCTCTAAGCTAAACAATGGTTTGTTTTCACATTCCATTTGCTAATTCTCTCTCGTAATCTATTTCTAAACCTAAATTACGAGGTTCGAATTTCGTCTATTCTATTTCATCTTCATTTTAACTAAATCTCTCTATTTTTATACTTACATGAAAAGGGGACAGCTCTTATCATATAACATAATTTTCACACTCTTGGTGACACTCTTGTTCGACCATACTTCTACATTACCATACTCGATTGTTCTACCCCCCTCCTCAAACAACTTCCCAACACACTTTATCCCCAAGACCCAGGAGAAAGCACTGACCAGACCTCCGCTGGACAAGCGCAAAGAGAACTGGGATCTTGGGGAGGCTTATTGCCACTCAAATTCCAGTAAAGACCAATGGCGCTGCCAGCGAGAAATCAATGGTAAGTGGCTGTTGCGATGACGCAAACTTATTTGCAAATGCTATCGAAGGAGGTGGAGAGAGCTGCATGTCTGGGGAGACTTGTTGTCACTCAGCTTCCAGCATATCCAAAGCCCCAAACCTTCAAGCATATCCAAAGTCCCACGCAGTCATGTGTTCTGTAGTACTCTCTCTCTCTCTCTCTCTCTCTCTCTCTCTCTCTCTCTCTCTCTCTCTCTCTCTCTCTCTGAATTAATCCGCTACACCTTGCTGCAAGTGATTCAGGAAGCTTTCCACAAATCCGGCATTCTGCAGCAACATCATCTTGGGCAACTCTTTTGAACACTCGCGTTTTCAGTGCCTGCTCTTGTGCTGCACAAACAACGACTTCAGTGTTCTTAGCCAGATACCCACCTCTACTAACCCATTGCTAGGATCTTTCATTCGTCACATCTGCTACATCTTGGAAGAACTTTCCGTGCAGCTTCTTCCCAAACGTTTCATTTCACATACTCAGACTCGGTTTCATCCACTTCAACTTCATTGGCCACAACTTTGAATATCCACTTCTCACTTCTAGCCACATACTCCTTCAACGATGTCTCTTCCGCTCTAACATAATCTTTCACAATTATCAGTCCTCTTCTACCGTCTTTCCTCTTCCGATATAACCTTTCTAAGTAACTTCTAATGTAGAATATACTAAACATTACCAAATTTATCATTATTGTTGTTATTCTTATTATTGTTACTATTATTGTCGTTATTATTAATATTATTATTATTATTATTATTATTATTATTATTATTATTATTAATATTATTATTGCTATTGTTATTATTGTCGTTATTATTAATATTATTATTATTATTGTTTTTATTAATATTATTATTGCTATTGTTATTATTGTTGTTATTATTGTTGTTGTTATTATTGCTGTTATTATTATGATTATTGTTGTTGTTATTATTATTATTATTGTTATTATTATTGTTAATATTGTTATTATTGTTATTGTTAATATTGTTGTTATTATTATTGTTATTATTATTGTTATAGTAACTATTTTTATTATTGTTTATTATTGTTATTATTGTTGTTATCATTATTGTTGTTGTTGTTATTATTGTTATTGTTATTATTATTATAATTATTTTATTATTCTTTATTATTATTATTATTATTATCATTATTATTGTTGTCGTTGTTGTTGTTGTTTTTGTTCTTGCTGCTGCTGCTGCTGCGCTAGTTAATAAGAAATTTGTTGGTTGCCTTTTTTCAGCTGTTTTAGGGCGAATCTGATACGCTGAATCCAAAAGTCATGATTCAATTATGTCAAGTTTTTAAGCTATGGCCACATGTCGGTTTTTTACGTTTTTGCTTACATGTACGCGTGTGCGGGGTATTTTAGATGAAGTTGGTGGGGGCAAAATGCCGTGTCGAATCATTGTTTTCATCGGAAATGATTATTTTAATGGCAAAAAGTATTCAGGTCCGTTAGTTCTGCGTGATTATGTGGAAAAGGGATTGATTTGAAGTAACAAAACCTCGAAATCTTCCAAAAATTAGTTCGGCGTCGTGCTCAGTATTACACGATTGGCTGGTGCGAGAGGAACTGATGTCTTGCAAAGAAAGGAACGTCATCAACGACCCTCTAGTTGACAGAGACAGAATACTCTTCACATCGCTGTACATCAAACTCGGCTTAATCAAGCAGTTCAACAAGGCTCTGGACAAGTATGGCGACTGCTGCTTCATTTACTTGTGCCAGGTCTTCACAGGATTGACCACGAAGAAGTTAAAAGCTGGTAGCTCATCAGAGATTCAGGGTTCGAAAATTCAATGAACAAAGTAGAACTGGAAGCGTGAAAGTTATTTGTTCTGGTAGGAACTTTCTTGACAACAAAAAGGCCAGAAACTATGCAGAACTTGTCAACATGCTGACTTCTTTCAGAAACCTGGGCTGCAACTTGAGCGTCAAGATGTTCTATTTTCACATATGGACCGGTTTCCTGAGAACCTGGGTTCAATGCGTGGCGAGCAAGATGAGAGATTCGATCAGGACCTGAAAGAGATGGAGACCAGGTATCAGGATCGCTGCGACGCAGTCATGATGGCTGACTACTGTTGGAATCTGAAGAGACCTTCCTGCCGCTGAGCATTCCGGGAGTTTGAAGAAACAGAAGTTCAAGCACTGAAGTTTGAACAATGGTGAAGCCACATGCAATTTACATGTACTCACCTTTATCAATGCTCACCATTCAATTTACAGTAATCGATGTTTCTATCAAGTAATCGATATATGTTGTTGGAAAGCATTTTTTCTCTTAAAAACATATTTAGGATGATATGTGTTGATAGAAATTAGCTGATAATGCTACAAAAATGTAACCGATTTTGTCACAAGACCTGATCATTTTTTTTAAATCAACTCAACACAAACAACTGACTTGATGGAGAGAAATTTTCTGATTCATCAGTTGTAGAAATCTAAACAACATTCAACAAGTAAAAACTTGTTACCAAGTGATTTTGTTGTTGATGTTAATGTTATTATTATTATTATTAATGTTATTGTTATTATTATTATTATTATTATTATTATTGTTGTTGTTATTGTTATTGTTGTTATTATTATTATTATTATTGTTATTATTATTATTATTATTATTATTATTATTATTATCATCATTATTATTGGTTCACATGGAGCTTTCACACAAGTCATCAAAGATCTGATTGGAAACATGTGGTGTTCTCTTGGAAGCTGAGTGACAACAAGTCTCCCCAGACATCCAGCTCTCTCCACCTCCTTCGATAGCATTTGCAAATAAGTTTGCGTCATCGCAACAACCACTTACCATTGATTTCTCGTTGGCAGCGGCCATTGGTCTATTCTGGAATTTGAATGGCACTAAGCCTTCCCAAGGTTCCAGTTCTCTTCGCGCTTGTCCAGCAGAGGTCTGGTCAGCGCTCTCTCTTCGGTCTTTTCATCCTCCCTGGCCCTTCTCAGCTCTTTGGTATCACACTTTCTTTTTTTGGGAGGTGGGCGGAAGCAAGACACTGGGGGGGGGGATGCGTGATGGGAGTGTAGAACTTGTAGATATGCAGCTTCAGTGTTCTTTGTTCCCTGCAACGCTTCTTCATTATATTCTATACTTGTATTATTCACCGCATTCAAAGGCTTTCCTTAATATTTCAGCCGTTTTCATTATCGTTAGTCGTTGTATTTTTGCAGCTATTCCCCTGATTCCAATTTCTCCCATTCTTTTTTCAAAGTTTTTTCGGAATTGTTCCTAGGTTCTCCTACTATTATAGGTATTATTTTGATTTTGTTGTTGTTGATGATGATGATGATGATGATGATGATGATGATGATGATGATGATGATGATGAAGATTTTGTTTTTTCTTCGGTAAAACAAATAAATACCAAATTTTTATAATTAGAATAAAAACTATGAACATTTTTTGATAGAGGGACGGCACAGAATAGTCAACAAAGCTCCGTTTGTTATGTTAAGAATAGTTTTTTTTTTATAACATTATTATTTGGAAACTAATGTTCAACATCGGGTGTGGCTTTGTTCGCTATTCAGTTCTTACATCTTATTTTACATACCAATCGTCGACTATTTTCAACTATTTATGAAAACATTTAAATAACATTTTGTATATTAACGGTAAGCTAATAAACAGCGACTTTGTTGTAAAAACAAATTAATCTTTAAATCACAAATTCTAATCAAGTGCAAGGAAACCAATTCAGGAAAAAAAAAATTTATTACATTTTTTTATTTGTTAAATTTTCACCCTAAACAAGGCACAGAGCAACTGTGATGTAGCGGGCCACTATCTGCGGCGTAATTTGCAAGGGTACTATGTAGGAAGTTGAGCAGCAAGATGTCTGTTTGCATTACACTTGAACTTCCGCGTGTCAGTACAGTTAGGGAAGCAGGAACCCGGAAGGGAATTCCAAAGTCTAGCAGTCCTAGGGAAGAAACTATTAGAGAAAATTGTAAAACATAGGGATGGAACATTTCGCCGATGGGACAGAGGTTGAAGCCTAGCTGACAGTGCGTAACCTATTATGGTTGGTGACTCTCTTTTGAATCCTGTCCAGGAATGAAAGACTAGTAGCAGACACACCAGTTCAAATGTGGAAACAATACTCCATACATGAGTGAATGATGGCCTTGTAGAGGTACAGGATACACTCAGGCATAAGAAATTTTCTAACACGGTAGAGAGAGCCCACCTCCTTTGCAGCAGAATTGGCAATGCCCTCGATATATCTGTTCCAACTCATGTTCCCTGTGAATGGTAAGCCGAGGAGTTTGAACGAAGTACTTTCAGGTAGTGTATCATTAGCCATAGTTATTAATGGTTGAATAGGTTTCTTGTAATTATTAAAAGAAACCAGCTTAGTTTTGGCAGCATTGAATGTGGCCATCAATTTTTCCCCATTCCACTATAGACGGGGGGGTCTTCTCTCTAGGGTTTTAAAGATCTATTCGTCTAATACACACACCCACCCCTAAGTGCACTTTTCTATTTACGAAAATATGTCTGAACAATACACGAGGATTTTACAATAATTTTAACATTTAAAAAAAAAACGACGAAGCAAATGCGATGAAACTGTTGACAATTTCCGCATAGGGGTAAACCCTGCAAATAGGATTTGGCTTTTTCAAGCACTTGACCCTTAGGTCGGAATGAGTTACAGCTTCGTTTAGCTCTAAGATACCACTCTCCAATACATAGCCTCCTTCCGTAATTCGGCATATTAACTGATTGTAATCACGAGACAATATTAATATAAGAGCAAATAATTTTAAGATAATATTAATGCAAGAGAATATCATTATAAGAAATATCACTGTAGGAGCATATCATTTAAAACAATATTAATGTAAGAAGATATCATTGTAAGACAATATTAATGCAAGAGAATATCATTGTAAGACAATATTAATGTAAGAGAATATCATTGTAAGACAATATTAATGTAAGAGAAGATCATTGTAAGACAATATTAATGTAAGAGAATATCATTGTAAGACAGTATTAATGCAAGAGAATATAATTGTAAGAAAATATTACTGTAATAGAATATCATTGTAAGACAATATTTATGTAAGAGAATATCACTGTAAGACAATATTACTGCAATAGAATATCATTGTAAGACAATATTAATGTAAGAGAATATCATTGTAAGACAATATTAATGTAAGAGCATGTCATTGTAAGACAATATTAATGTAAGAGCATATCATTGTAAGACAATATTACTGTAAGAGAATATTATTGTAAGACAATATTACTGTAAGAGAATATTATTGTAAGACAATATTACTGTAAGAGAATATTATTGTAAGACAATATTAATGCAAGAGAATATCATTGTAAGACAATATTAATGTAAGAGAATATCATTGTAAGACAATATTAATGTAAGAGAATATCATTGTAAGACAGTATTAATGTAAGGGCATATTATTGTAAGACAATATTAATGTAAGAGAATATCATTGTAAGACAATATTAATGTAAGAGAATATCATTGTAAGACAATATTAATGTAAGAGAATATCATTGTCAGACAATATTACTGTAAGAGCATATTATTGTAAGAAAATATTTATGTAAGAGAATATCATTGTAAGACAATATTAATGTAAGAGAATATCATTGTAAGACAATATTACTGTAAGAGAATATCATTGTAAGACAATATTAATGCAAGGGAATATCATTGTAAGACAATATTAATGTAAGAGAATATCATTGTAAGACAATATTAATGTAAGAGAATATCATTGTAAGACAGTATTAATGTAAGGGCATATTATTGTAAGACAATATTAATGTAAGAGAATATCATTGTAAGACAATATTAATGTAAGAGAATATCATTGTCAGACAATATTTATGTAAGGGTATATTATTGTAAGACAATATTAATGTAAAAGAATATGATTGTAAGACAATATTACTGTAAGAGCATACCTTTTTAAACCAATATTAATGTAAGAGAATATCATTGTAAGACAATATTAATGTGAGAGAATATCATTGTAAGACAATATTACTGCAAGAGCATATCATTTTAAAACAATATCAATGTAAGAGCATATCATTGTAAGACAATATTACTGTAAGAGCATATCATTGTAAGACAATATTAATGCCAGAGAATATCATTGTAAGCCAATATTAATGTAAGAGAATATCATTGTCAGATAATATTAATGTAAGAGCATATCATTGTAAGACAATATTACTGTAATGAGGTCTTCCCTCTAGGGTTTTAAAGATCTATTCGTCTAATACACACCCCCACCTGTAGGTGCATTTTTCCGTTCACGAAAATATGTCTTCACAATACACGGGGATTTTACAGTAATTTGAACATTTAAAAAAAAAAGCGACAAATCTCAAATTAAATATTTACAAATTTTGAAAAAAAATCCGAATCTGTAATTGGGAAAAATTTTAGATCGTCCCATCACTATTAGTTTCATATATGCATAGACGTTTCAAGTGCTATCTCTTCTTTCCCCCCCCCTTCCTTCTCTCTTCCAAAAAACAAAAAAGATTTACAAAAATGTTTTTGTATCCGTTTTAGTTCAGTTTGTACGATGGATAGATGAAGCTGGATATCGGACGAAATTAAAGCTGAAACATGTATGCACATATGTAGCCAAACGAGATCGAATTGCACTCTGATATAAGCCGTAGGTGTACCAGGTGTGTCAGTATCTGTGCGAGTTTTGATAGTGAACAAACAAAAATAATCTTGTTTTAAATTTGTATTTGTTGAGATTTATTTTTATTTTTTCTGGATTTGCAATTAACGAGCGAAAAGAAATTGCTCAAATCTCTATCAATAAATAAGAAGACAATAAAGTTTCCACACAAACAACAACATTACGAAAAACACTTGGGAGGTAGGGCCTTGTAACGGTGAGGGATTTGGGGAGATTTTGTCCCCCTCACGAGAAAATTTGACTAATTAAAAGTTTCTATACATTTCTTCTCACCCCATCCACCCCAAAAATATCTGTCATTTCTGTCCTTAAAAACACACACACACACACACACACACACACAACCTTTGCGTGCAGAAGAAGAGTACTGGGGGGGTTTAACTGCAAAAGGGGGGAGAGCACGCAAATGGTGAAGAGCACGTGGCTCGGGGTAGGGTCGATGGAGTCGGACAATTGCGATTGTGTCTGCGTGTGCACGCGTTGGGGGTTCGAAACCCGACCGAGCCGTACCACAAATGCATTTTTTTCTGCTTCTTTTAAACAAAAATTCTAATCATATTTTATTTATTTATTTTTTAATCAATTGATCTAAAATGAATTGATTGAAGCTAAAATTTCGTTCAAAGACAATCGCGTCCTTAATGACCAAAAAATGGTTTTAAATGTAATCAATTTTAATCATTATGACTAATTTCTTTTCTTTTCGTTGAAATTTTATCGATGCAAAATAAAAACAAAAACAAAGAACGCACCTAATAACAAGCAAATCATTTTTTTTTCTTAAAACTGCCGACATCTTTGAAAAAAAAAAAAGACCACGGCACGTGACATGACCTAGTCCGCCATAAGAATCACAAATAATCGGCATATGGAATTTACTTTAAAGACAAAATTGTCCATTGTCAAAGTTTTAATGCCATATTGGCTCATAGTCATTACTGGTGTATCCGACGATTTACCCGTAAACTTTAAACGACAAGAATTTAGCAAAACAAATTGTTTTTAATATCATAAAATAATTTTTTTTTAAATGCTGAAAGATTTTTTTTAAACAACAATGACAGCTTTGTTTGGAGACTGTTTTATAAAGGAGGCACTATTTACAAAGACCTGAAGTCCACTCGAGAATAAGGGCAAATGAGTGTAAGGTGGTCGGGAAGACAATGGCGTAATGATCGCTAGTGGTGGAAGTTGTGTAGAATTCGATTATTTAAGTGGATGGGTCAGCAAGAATTTCTTTACATTGGACTTGAAAATGAAGAATCACATGAGATGAAACTCTTGACAATCTCCGCATAGGGGTAAACCCTGCAAACAGGATTTGGCTTTTTCAAGCATTCGACACTATGGTCGGAATGATTTACAGTTCAATTTAGTTATAATATACCACTCTCCTATACATAGCTTCCTTCAGTAATTCGGCATATTAACTGACTGTGATCAGGAGACAATATTTATGTAATAGCATATCATTTCAGGACAATATTAATGTAAGAGAATATCATTGTCAGACAATATTAATGTAAGAGAATATCATTGTAAGACAATATTAATGTAAGAGCGTATCATTTAAGACAATATTAATGCAAGAGAATATCATTGTGAGATAATATTAATATGAGAGAATATCATTGTAAGACAATATTAATGCAAGAGAATATCATTGTCAGACAATATTAATGTAAGAAAATATAATTGTAAAGCAATATTAATGTAAGAGAATATCATTGTAAGAAAATATTTATGTAAGAGTATATCATTGTAAGACAATATTTATGTAAGACAATATCATTTTAAGAAAATATCAATGTAAGAACATATCATTATAAGGCAATATTAATGTAAGAGAATATCATTGTGAGACAATATTAATGTAAGAGAATATTATTGTAAGACAATATAAATGTAAGAGCATATCATTGTAAGACAATATTAATGTAAGAGAATATTGTAAGAAAATATTTATGTAAGAGAATATCATTGTAAGACAATATTAATGTAAGAGAATATCATTGTAAGACAATATCAATGAAGGAATATATCATTGTAAGACAATATTAATGTAAGAGAATACCATTGTAAGACAATATTAATGTAAGAGAATATCATTGTCAGACAATATTAATGTAAGAGAATATCATTGTAAGACAATATTAATGTAAGAGACTATCATTTTATTATAATATAAATGCAAGAGCATATCATTGTAAGACAATATTAATGTAAGAGCATATCATTGTAAGACGATATTAATGTAAGAGAATACCATTGTAAGACAATATTAATGTAAGAGAATATTATTGTAAGACAATATTTATGTAAGAGAATATCATTGTAAGACAATATTAATGTAAGAGAATATCATTGCAATACAATATTAATGCAAGAGAATATCATTGTAAGACAATATTAATGCTAGAGAATATCATTGCAAGACAATATTAATGCAAGAGAATATCATTGTAAGACAATATTAATGTAAGAGAATATCATTGTAAGACAATATTAATGTAAGAGAATATCATTGCAATACAATATTAATGTAAGAGAATATCATTGCAAGACAATATTAATGCAAGAGAATATCATTGCAATACAATATTAATGTAAGAGAATATCATTGTAAGACAATATTAATGCTAGAGAATATCATTGTAAGACAATATTAATGCAAGAGAATATCATTGTAAGACAATATTAATGCTAGAGAATATCATTGCAAGACAATATTAATGTAAGAGAATATCATTGTAAGACAATATTAATGCTAGAGAATATCATTGTAAGACAATATTAATGTAAGAGAATATCATTGCAATACAATATTAATGTAAGAGAATATCATTGCAATACAATATTAATGTAAGAGAATATCATTGCAATACAATATTAATGTAAGAGAATATCATTGCAAGACAATATTAATGTAAGAGAATATCATTGTAAGACAATATTAATGCTAGAGAATATCATTGTAAGACAATATTAATGTAAGAGAATATCATTGCAATACAATATTAATGTAAGAGAATATCATTGCAATACAATATTAATGTAAGAGAATATCATTGCAAGACAATATTAATGTAAGAGAATATCATTGTAAGACAATATTAATGCAAGAGAATATCATTGTAAGACAATATTAATGCAAGAGAATATCATTGCAATACAATATTAATGTAAGAGAATATCATTGTAAGACAATATTAATGCTAGAGAATATCATTGTAAGACAATATTAATGCAAGAGAATATCATTGTAAGACAATATTAATGCTAGAGAATATCATTGCAAGACAATATTAATGTAAGAGAATATTATTGTAAGAAAATATTTATGTAAGAGAATATTATTGTAAGTGTTGTGGTGGCAACCACTTATTTGCATATGCGAATATCATAACACTATAAATGGCAAGCCTAGGTTGGCCTTGGTGTGTCTTACTCAAATGCCACCAGAAGTGACGCCGAAGAGCGTACATGTCCGCCCACCAAGACTCTCTGACTCGACACCGTCATTTGTACATATTGTAAATATACCTTTTCTTTAATACACTTATTATTGCGTTATCTTGTTGTTTGCGTCTTCATTGTATTTCCTTACTAATTATTATTCAACCTTGCAACCACAACAGTTGGCGACGAGATATGAAGCGTCAAATTTAACAGTTTGACGAAGAACTATTTAAAAAAAAAAAGTACAACGCAAAGGTTGACCATTTTTTTTAAGGAATGCAAAGTGTTTACGAGCAAACGGATTTTACGCTAAAGAGAAGTTTCAACTCAAGTGAAAAAAAAACTCTAACGTGGCAAAAGCGACAATTTACGCCGTTTTCTGGGAATCAGACTTGCAAACGAATGTAAAAGTGAATTTTTGTTTGTCGCTACACGACAAATCTTACTAAAGGACCAACTTGCAAACGAAAAGCGAACTTTGTTCTGTCGCAAAAACGACAGGTCAGACCCGTACTACGAAAAGCAAGGAAGTAACCTACGAAAAAAGTTCACCAGTGGATTCTAATTACTGTTCTCCGTAAACAAAACAACAACTAAAGGACTTTTTAATTAATGTTTTGGTTGACGTCGGTACTAAAAGGAAATACCACAGCTAAAACTAAAATTCAAGGAAAGGATTTTTTTTCTTGAAGTTGTCACTGAATAACGGATAATACAGTAAAACGTCACGGAAAAAAAAAGGTAATCTCAATTTAAGAGGTATTTTAATTACTAAAATACTAGAGGAAAAAAACTCAAAGAACTAAATGTACTGCATACATTTATTCAATTGTGACTCGATTAAAAAAAAAAAACTTTTATTTTGTGGAAAGAGTTACTTATTAGTAAGTGCCTAAAAACGGAAAGTCAATTTCAATTTCGTGATTCCAGATAAACCTGTTTTATTTATTTTTTTTTTTGCAGCGTGACTCGGAAAAAGAATATATTATTGCAAGCAGCGATATTATTATTGAAAACAGGAGCTTACAGCAATTTGCTTTTTTGTTGTAACCCAAACCGGTGTATATGGTACATGGTACAATATTTTTTTTTAACTACACACTAAAAAAAAAAAAAACATGGAAGACTTATCAAAAATGTTCATGCAATTTTTACAAGCACAGGCTGAGCGGGATGAACGCAGACAAGCTACACAAAACGAGCTTTTGCAAACACAAATACAGGCACAGGCTGACCGCGAGGAAAAGAGAGAGGACAGATTATTGAAATGGCAGCAGGAACAAGAAGAAAAGCAGAAAATGGCGCAATTAAAGCAGAAAAAACTGCAATTGGAACAGGAAGAAAGGCATAAGAAACTACAATTGGAAAAGGAAGAAAGGCATAAGAAACTACAATTGGAATATGAAGAAAGACAAGATGAACGTTTTGCTAAAACACTGGAACTACTAAAGAGTAATCGAGAAAATGTCGATAGTGTTAATTTCTCCCATACAACTATTTTTAATAGCATGGACACATTTCATTATGTGCCTGAGGAAGAGAAGAATTTTGAAGCATACTACACAAGATACGAGGATGTTTTTCAACTGGACTGTAAAAATTGGCCAAATAGTCAGAAAGTGAGCCTCTTACTCAGAAAATTGGGTACATCAGAACACAGCAAATTCGTAGATTACATATTACCTAAAAAACACTGCGGAATTAGAGTTCATGGAAGCTGTAAAATTACTAAAAGAATTATTTAATCCAAATATATCTCTTTTTCATAAAAGATGGCTGTGCATGAATCTAAGAAAGATGGACAACCAAGATTATTTGACATACGCATCAGTTGTCAATAAAAACTGCGATAATTTTAAGCTTTCAGAACTAACGGTAGAAGATTTTAAATGTCTAATCTTCGCCCAAGGGTTAGTTTCCACGAAAAATGCAGAAATACGCAGACGAGTGTTGTCTAAGCTGGAATCTGAGCAAGATTTAACCCTCCAGAAACTAGCAGAGGATTGTGAAAGGGCCATTACACTAAAAAAGGATTCAAAAAATATAGAAGAATCCGGAGTGGCATATGTAAGAAAAGATAGAAAACCATACGCACCAACCAAGAACTTTACAAAGAAAAGCAATGGAACGGGATATTCCAAAGATAATAACCATAAATATAGTACACAATATAACAAGCCTCTTCCTAGATATAACTGTAAGAGATGTGCAGAAAAGCATTGAGAATCAGATTGTCCTTATAAGAAGAAAAAATGCTACATTTGTAAGAAGGTGGGACACAAAAGCGATTGCTGCAGATATAAAGATTACACCAGAAAGAGAGTACAGCAAACAAAATCAAATACAAAATTAGACAAAGATCGGCGAAAATACGTAAAAGTGGAAATATTTAAAACATCAATAAAGTTACAACTCGACTCCGGCTCCGATGTTTCTATAATAAACCTGAATACGTGGAAAAAGTTGGGAAAACCGGCCATGATGAAAACTAGTAAAGCAGCCCGGACGGTAACTGGTGGTGGTATAAAATTTGAAGGAGAAGTTGTCCTCCCGATAAAATTGAAAGGGATTTCGAAGAAATTAAAAATATTCGTACTACAAAATAGTGAAAATCTGTTTGGAATAGATTTAATTGAGAAATTCGGACTATGGGATAAGCCAATCAATACATTCTGTAAAAAATTAGAATGTTCTTCTCCAACAACAGCAAATATAATAGACGATTTAAAAGAATTATTTCCTGAGGCATTCACGACTAACTTAGGTCGCTGCAATAAATTCAAGGCCTCGTTTGAACTTAAAGAAAACGCCAGCCCAATTTTTAGAAAAAAGCGAAATGTTCCGTTCGCTGGGTTGGTAAAAGATTGATAAATAATTAAATAGATTGGAACAGACGGGAATTCTATCAAAAATAGAACACAGCAAATGGGCAGCCCCCACCGTATACGTAAAGAAAAGAAAAGTGAATGAACCATTAATGGTAAACCCAAAAAGAAAAAGATATTGAAATCTGTGTGACTTCAAATCTTGGGACGGGGGTGTTGTGATGGCAACCACTTATTTGCATATGCGAATAACATAACACTATAAATGGCAAGCCTAGGTTGGCCTTGGTGTGTCTTACTCAAATGCCACCAGAAGTGACGCCGAAGAGCGTACATGTCCGCCTACCAAGACTCTCTAGTCGATACCGTCATTTGTACATATTGTAAATATACCTTTTCTTTAATACACTTATTATTGCGTTATCTTGTTGTTTGCGTCTTCATTGTATGTCCTTAATAATTATTGTTCAACCTTGCAACCAAAAGAGTAAGACAATATAAATGTAAGAGAATATCATTCTAAGACTATATTAATGTAAGAGAATATCATTGTAAGACAATATTAATGTAAGAGAATATCATTGTAAGACAATATTAATGTAAGAGAATATCATTGTAGGACAATATCAATGTAAGAGAATATCATTGTAAAATAATATTAATGCAAGAGAATATCATTGTAAGACTATATTAATGCAAGAAAATATCATTGTAAGACTATATTAATGTAAGACAATATCATTTTAAGAGAATATCAATGTAAGTGCATATCATTTTAAGACAATATTAATTTAAGAGCATATCATTGTAAGACAATATTTATGTAAGAGAATATCATTGTAAGACAATATTTATGTAAGAGCATATCATTGTAAGACAATATTAATGTAAGAGAATATCATTTTAAAACAATATCAATGTAAGAGCATATCATTTTAAGATAATATTAATGGAAAAGAATATCATTGTAGGACAATATTTATGTAAGAGAATATTATTGTAAGACAATATTAATGTAATAGAATATCATTGTAAGACAATATTAATGTAAGAGAATATCATTGCAAGACAATATTAATGCAAGAGAATATCATTGTAAGACAATAATGATGTAAGAGAATATCATTGTAAGACAATATTAATGCAAGAGAACATCATTGTAAGACAATATTAATGCAAAAGAATATCATTGTAAGACAATATTAATGCAAGAGAATATCATTGTAAGACAATATTAATGTAAGAGAATATCATTGCAAGACAATATTAATACAAGAGAATATTATTGTAAGACAATATCAATGTAAGAGAATATCATTGCAAGACAATATTAATGCAGGAGAATATCATTGTAAGACAATATTAATGTAAGAGAATATCATTGTAAGAAAATATTCATGTAAGAGCATATCATTGTAAGACAATATTACTGTAATAGAATATCATTGTAAGACAATATTGACGTAAGAGAATATAATTTTAAGACAATATTAATGCAAGAGAATATCGTTGTAAGACAATAATAATGTAAGAGAATATCATTGTAATACAATATTAATGTAAGAGAATATCATTGTAAGACAATAATTATGTAAGAGAATATCATTGTAAAATAATATTAATGTAAGAGAATATCATTGTAAGACAATATTAATTCAAGAGAATATAATTGTAAGAAAATATTAATGCAAAAGAATATCATTGCAAGACAATATTAATACAGGAGAATATCATTGTAAGACAATATTAATGGAAGAGAATATCATTGTAATACAATATTAATGTACGAGAATATCATTGTAAGACAATATTAATGTAAGAGAAGATCATTGTAAGACAATATTAATGTAAGAGAATATCATTGTAAGACAATATTAATGCAAGAGAATATCATTGTAAGACAATATTTATGTAAGAGAATATCATTGTAATACAATATTAATGTAAGAGAATATCATTGTAAGACAATAATTATGTAAGAGAATATCATTGTAAAATAATATTAATGTAAGAGAATATCATTGTAAGACAATATTAATTCAAGAGAATATCATTGTAAGACTATATTAATGTAAGACAATATCATTTTAAGAAAATATCAATGTAAGTGCAAATCATTTTAAGACAATATTAATTTAAGATCATATCATTGTAAGACAATATTTATGTAAGAGAATATCATTGTAAGACAATATTTATGTAAGAGCATATCATTGTAAGACAATATTAATGGAAGACAATATCATTTTAGAACAATATCAATGTAAGAGCATATCATTTTAAGATAATATTAATTGAAGAGCATATCATTGTAGAACAATATTTATGTAAGAGAATATTATTGTAAGACAATATAAATGTAAGAGAATATCATTGTAAGACTATATTAATGCAAGAGAATATCATTGTATTATAATATTAATGCAAGAGCATATAATTGTAAGGCAATATTAATGTAAGAGCATATCATCGTAAGACAATATTAATGTAAGAGAATATTATTGTAAGACAATATTTTTGTAAGAGAATATCATTGTAAGACAATATTAATGTAAGAGAATATCATTGCAAGACAATATTAATGTAAGAGAATATCATTGTACGACAATATTAATGTAAGAGAATATCATTGTAAGACAATATTAATGCAAGGGAATATCATTGTAAGACAATATTTTTGTAAGAGAATATCATTGTAAGACAATATTAATGTAAGAGAATATCATTGCAAGACAATATTAATGTAAGAGAATATCATTGTACGACAATATTAATGTAAGAGAATATCATTGTAAGACAATATTAATGCAAGGGAATATCATTGTAAGACAATATTAATGTAAGAGCGTATTATTGCAAGACAATATTAATGCTAGAGAATATCATTGTAAGACAATATTAATGTAAGAGAATATCATTGTAAGAAAATATTAATGTAAGAGAATATCATTGCAAGACAATATTAATGCAGGAGAATATCATTGCAAGACAATATTTATGTAAGAGAATATCATTGTAAGACAATATTAATGGAAGTAAATCTCATTGTAAGACAATATTAATGTCAGAGAATATCATTGTAAGACAATCTTAATGCAAGAGAATATCATTGTAAGACAATATTAATGCAAGAGAATATCATTGTAAGACAATATTTATGTAAGAGCATATCATTGTAAGACAATATTAATGTTAGAGAATGTCATTTTTAGACAATATTAATGCAATAGAATATCATTGTAAGACAATATTAATGTAAGACAATATAATTTTAAAACAATATCAGTGTAAGAGCATATCATTTTAATATAATATTAATGGAAGAGAATATTATTGTAGGACAATATTTATGTAAGAACTAAATGTAAGATAATATCAGTTCAAGATAGAACCGTTAGATATTTCTGACTGAAAGTTGATGGACGATTGTAATCCCATAAATAAATTTAGGAAACTTCCTTAAATTACACTACAATGAACACCGACAAACTCCAGATCCAATATTTTCTTTCGGTTATCGACACAAGTCACCGGTCTGGGGGTTTTTTAGGGGGTGGGGTAAAATAAAATTTAAGAGCATATAATTGTAAGAAAATATTAACGTAAGAGAATATCATTGTAAGACAATATTACTGTAAGAGCATATCATTTTAAGACAATATTACTGTAAGAGCATATCATTTTAAGGCAATATTACTGCAATAGAATATCATTGTAAGACAATATTTATGTAAGAGAATATCATTGTAAGACAATATTACTGTAAGAGCATATCATTTTAAGACAATATTACTGTAAGAGCATATCATTTTAAGGCAATATTACTGCAATAGAATATCATTGTAAGACAATATTTATGTAAGAGAATATCATTGTAAGACAATATTACTGTAAGAGCATATCATTTTAAGACAATATTACTGTAAGAGCATATCATTTTAAGGCAATATTACTGCAATAGAATATCATTGTAAGACAATATTAATGCAAGAGAATATCATTGTAACACAATATTAATGCAAGAGAATATCATTGTAAGACAATGTTAATGTAAGAGAATATCATTTTAAGACAATATGAATATAAGTGCATATCATCGTAAGACAATATTAATGTAAGAGCATATCATTGTAAGAAAATCTTAATGTAAGAGAATATCATTGTAAGACAATATTACTGTAATAGAATATCATTGTAATACAATATTAACGTAAGAGAATATAATTTTATGACAATATTAATGCAAGAGAATATCATTGTAAGACAATATTAATGCAAGAGAATATCATTGTAAGACAATATCATTTTAAGACAATATCAATGTAAGTGCTTTACATTGTAAGACAATATTAATGCAAGAGAATATCATTGTAAGACAATATTAATGCAAGAGCATATCATTGTAAGACAATATTAATGCAAGAGAATATCATTTTAAGACAATATAAATGTAAGAGAATATCATTGTAAGACAATATTAATGTAAGACAATATCATTTTAAAACAATATCAGTTTAAGAGCATATCATTTTAAGATAATATTAATGGAAGAGAATATCATTGTAGGACAATATTTTTGTAAGAACATATTGTAAGATAATATCAATTCAAGATAGAACCGTTAGATATTTCTGACTGAAAGTTGATGTACAATTGTAATCCCATAAATAAATTTAGGAAACTTCCTTAAATTACACTACAATGAACACCGAAAAACTCCAGATCCAATATTTTCTTTCAGTTATCGACACAAGTCAACGGTCTGGGTTTTTTTTTTGGGGGGGGAGGGTTAAATTCGCCTATCTTATAGTACTTTTGTAACAGAGTGCGGGCGCGCGTATTGTTGCTACATGCAAATACCAAGCTATGTGCGAAATGACGTAACGGTAAGGAAAAGGAAAAAGATTATAAAAAGGAGAGAGCACATTAGAGAGGACGATCATGTCAGAGGCGTGTGTGGCGTCACGCTCTGGGGGGAGAATGAGGAATTAAGTACTTTACTTAAAACCTGAAACAGGACTTGAATTTCTTTTCTTCTTTCCTGTTGTTTGTCTTCTTTTACGACGGAGTCTACAACGTGTGGGTCCCGGGTGTCTACATTCTTACGCGTGTGTAAAACCTGTGTAACGTTACAGTTGCTGTTTTCACATACAAAACACAAAATCAATGGTGATCGTGCAAACTTGTTACAATAGAAAACTTGGGTGACGTCAATATCCAGACAAAACATTTAAAAGTTGGGTATGAATTCTGGGTCCATGGAACAATCTTAAACTTGAATGTTGCGGGGAACAAGGAACTGTTTCTGAATTATTAAGAATTGGACGTGTTATTGCATTGCAAATAAAGTGTGTTCAACCTAAACGTGCAGATGAAGCACACTTGATATTTTATGTGTGTGTGCGTTTGTGTGTGCGTGTGTGTGTGTGTGTGTGTGTGTGTGTGTGTGTGTGTGTGTGTGTGTGTGTGTGTGTGTGTGTGTGTGTGTGTGTGTGTGTGTGTGTGTGTGTGTGTGTGCGTGTGTGTGTGTGTGTGTGTGTGCGTGTGTGTGCGCGCGTGTGTATGTGTGTGTGTATGTGTGTGTGTGTTGCCAATAAAATGATTAATACCCGCAGTATTTACAAGAAAGGTCCTATTCGTAGGCTGTGAATCATTTTTTTTTTTAATTTTCTATGCGCTGATGAAACCTAAGTTGTGCAAATTATAACTGATGAACTGTTATATATGCCCATATGCTAACACCGGAGACTGAAAAAATTGTATGCAAGGTGTTACCAATAAAAGACAATCTTTTGAAAAATTAGTAAATACCTGTGTGCCTATTCCTTTTAACGTGGTATATTTTAAATATTTATAGCTCTAGTATCACACTATTGAGCTATCTAAGCGAGAACTTTATGTTATTTATTCATATATAATTACTATCTCAAGTAGTTAAATTACATGTAAACGTATAAGCTTTAATTCTACTCGTACACTTCAGAATCCAGGTGCGTTTTCAATGCAAAGGTACGCATTTGAAGCATATCACCGAATGGCAATAAAGCAAAGACTGTTGTACATTCGTGACTGAAACTCGGTGGACAACAATCTCATAAGTGGAATTTTGGAAGTTCGCTCTGTATAGAATTATTTTATAAAAAATTTTTTTAATTATACAATAACTGTTGCTTTTACGACAGCATTGCTTCCAACAAAGCCTTCATCAGATGATAACTCTGGGTTTAGGCATGGTTTCAGGACCGAAGCATGATTACCATTATCCCAGAGCGCTCCAGCAGTGTCTCACGATACCACCAGACTTTGTTGGATTGTTGTCGATCTTTAGGATTGCAATATCCAAGAAAACGCAGATAGAATCTTGTCTTAGATAGAATGTTGTACTTTCTTTGTGTATTTTTCCTTGTCTGATGGAGAAAGACCAAAATTATTAAAGAACGTGGCGGTTGAGTTTGCAATAAAATCTCGGCATCCGACTTCGATAGGAAATACAATGGTTTTCCAGCCATTTCTGATACGTTCTTCCCGTAGATCCTCATATCTTTCCAACTTACGCTGATGTGCCCAGTCAAGACTTTCCTCAAATGGAACCGTTAAATATTGAGTTGAGTTGATCTACGGTTCAACAGTGGAAATACATAGCCAAGTATCAGCTTAAAATATAACATATTTTTATAGCGTGCAACTAAAAAATTCCTGTTTTATCAAAGGCTACGATGAAAGTGTTTAAGAATGTCCATAAGTTGTGTACTACATAATTACGTTGTTCTCAGCCGCAACCTGTGCATATAAACCACGACATCACCGTCGCTACCGTTCTGTCTTTGAGAGGTAATAGAAATCTCTTATAAGAGTAGCTGCGCGTATAATTGAGGCAAAGATTGCGCAATTTCCAACAACGCCTTTCTTAAATCGACACTGCTTGATTCCAGTGATGAAGAGAAGTCCAGAAGGATTGAAAACGATTCCGAGATCAGCGGACTGTACACACAGACCCAAATATTCCCAAATTGTCACCCATTAAGTATTGGTCAGAATTAACGTCTCTTAACGTTTGTGATCTAACGAGAACCGGTGTTTTAACGTGATTTTGTCGTGTATACACAAATATGGCACTCGATAAATGTATAAATCCTTACATTGCTTAATATAACTCAATTTGTTTTCAAGGCCTCAAGTAAAACTCTTTAATAGCTAGTGCTCAACTGTCTCACTAGTTGAGCTATGATACTACGAACGTCCTCTCAGAGTTAGGGTTGAGGTTAGGTTCATTAAAAAAGGAAACAGTTGTCGGAAGTTTAAAGAAATCAATGAAAATGGTCAGAAATTATTCATCAAGGCTCGCAAAGGTGGTAGGATGAATATCGGAAGTAGGATGGGCATGCAGCTGCGAATGACCGAGTAAAACAAAGCATCCGGACATAGGATTTACGATCCTGAAGTCAATATATTTAGAAGTTTTGAGTTATTGAACGACAGTTTTCAGTTTGCGAGAGTTGACAGTTTGCGACTCGGGGGGGGGGGTCTCCCGAGATAGATTAGAGAGTCGGTCGAGAGGATGTCGAGCCGAGAAAATAATCGCTGGGGGACAACGAGATCGAAAAACTACCAATGGACAATGTTTGTGATTCCTTGTTCTACATTACGTGACAGTACGTAACGTTAAACTCTCAGAGTTCAACTGAGTTATACCAACAATTTGTCTTGTGTTGTTTTCATTGTAGTGTGATCACAAACACGATCACCGGGCTACAGAGCTACAAACAAATAAACCGAAAAGAATACTAGAAAGCAGGCTTATAGAAAGACTGGGATGTTCCACTATGCTCATATGGGCCAGGCTATTCTCTGCGTTCTGATTGGTTGCTAGTTTATGATCAAGTAGAAAGATTGTTGCTTGCAATAAGCAATATTTACATATCAACTATTGGTGTCGATCGGAAGCTATAAAACTGACCCAAAGTTTCGGATCAGATAATGATAAGTGACCCCAGACTCTTCCGGTTAAAGATAACGGATGCTTACTGACGTAGGTTAGTGAAATAAAGAATAATTGTTTACGTTTAACAACGCTTGTAACCTGGTTAGATCTATGGTTAAATAAGGTTGGCAGGTAAAGATAAGCTTAATCGATGGAATCGATTATCTTTATCTGATCGCTTTTTTAATACTTAGTTTATTTTTATATTTGTGTTAGTGCATCCGAGCTGAACTGCTAGTAAAAGTTAACTTGTGTGTGTGTACATTTCCCTACCAAACTACTCTGTCAATTTTTAGTCTATAGACTCGAGATTTGACATGGGTACAATATAATAACCGATAGAGAATTGACTCTATAATGAGAAATACGAAATCTGTATAAATTAAAATATTATATTTAAGAGCATTTTACGGCAGGGCAACGCCTGGCGGTTTGCTAGTATAACAATAAAAATAAAAATAGTTACTAACTCGTTTTACTTAAATTTCTTTTGCGTTTTGTTTTCGTTCACTGGCCGGCCATCATTAAAGCGAAACAACTTTGAAGCTTACATGAATTTATTATTACATTCTTTGATCATTAAATTGTGAAATGAATTACTTGAACGAAAATGGGTTTTTAATTAAAACCTTTACTTAACAGTTACGTTCGAAGTAGAATTACCACACAGGGGCGATAACTTTACGTAACATTTGATTCTAGAGATTAATTAATAATCAATTAATGATTGCAAAAAATAAATAAATAAATAAAACTAGTTATAAAATGTACTTTTGATTTATTCTATCGACCGCAGAGAAAATAATTACGGCTGTTTATTTAATGATAAACTTTTTCAGTGCTTGTGTAGAATAGCGAATTTTAAAACAAACGCATTCCAGGTGAAAACATTATGGTACTTATGCACTTATTGAACCATGCTGAAATAATAACGTTATTATTTAGAAAGCTATTCTTAACATGGGGGAGAGGGGGTGTTTTGTAACTATTCTGTACTTTCACCTCACAATTTAATAATAATAATAATAATAATAATAATAATAATAATCAGTGATCCCTCCTCGGTCTTTCCATCCCCTTTGGCCGAGAAGGGTCAAGGAGGATGGAAAGACCGAGGAGGGAGCACTGGCCAGACCTCCGCTGGACAAGTGTGAAGAGAACTGGTATCTTGGGGAGGCTTAGTGCCACTCAAATTCCAGTATAAACCAATGGCCACTGCCAGCGAGAAATCAATGGTAAGAGGCTGTTGCGATGATGCAAATTTATTTGCAAATGCCATCGAAGGAGGAGGAGAGAGCTGGACGTCTGGGGAGACTTGTTGTCACTCAGCTTCCAGAGAACGCCACAGGTCTCCAATCAGATTGTTTGTTGACTTGTGTGAAAGCTCCATGTGAGCCAATAATAATAATAATAAAAATAATAATAATAATAATAATAATAATAATAATAATAATAATAATAATAATAATAATAATGATAAAAATAATAATGATAAAAGATATCGTAAAGCTTTAATTTAACTTGGAAATGCTATTTAAAATAGCGTGGTTACAATTATTGCATAAGCGCCATCATTATTACATACTTACATTGAAATTACTATAAAATTTAAAAAAAAACCTTTTACAAGATTTCAAAATTTAATCAAACAATTTTGTTTCTGGATGCCTGTGAGCCATCAACATCCAGTTGTAAGGTTTTGCTGGGGGGGGGCGGCTAATATATAATGCGACACAATGGAGTGTGTATATATCTCCACGGGGCCATCTGTAAAAAGTTGAATAATCAATGTAGCAGTAAGTCCTGGGGACATATACCCGTAAGAAAAGTTGGAAATATGTCATACGCCATCCAATATAACTATGCAATTTTTAGAGCTATATGCGTACCTAGAAAACGGAACTATTAACAGTTGAAACATAGTGCGGGTGTGCGTATGTAAATGCATGAGAAGTGACGTCACCGGGGGGGGCGATGAAAGAGACCCAGGCTTGGCTTCAGAAGGAGTGCTACGCTTTTGTACTCTTCTTTCACTGGCCCTCTCCTCCCCCTATCTGAACCCGCTGAACAACTTCGTTTGGTCATACGTCGAGAACATAACCAACATGACCTTACACAACACCAAAGTCAGCCTGATCGCCGCCATCCGCTGAGTATTCGCCGAGCTCTCACCGGCGCTTGTGGAAAAGGTATGCTTCCAGTTTCGGACCTGTATCGAGACGGTGATTGAAGCTGAAGGCGGCTACATTGAACAGATGTCAGCTCGACTACATAATGAAGTTATCTGAATTTGTTCAATAAAAGTTTTAAAATAAGGCTGTAGAGTCGGTTTTTTGGGGGGTGACAAAATTATCGTCCCACTCTGTATTTCATATAAAAGATAAGCAGCTGACGTGCTGACTGTTATATTGTGATACTATCGAAGCTAATTGAACGTATCTTGGTGTGTCTGTGCTGTGAGGATATCGTTCTGACAATGCTCTACGATATCTAGGGGCACGATGGTTGCATTTCTCTTAATGAAGAGGTAATATCGTCTCGTTGTATGAATAATGTCATTCATTCCCTGTGATTATTGGGAATATCGTCGCTCTGAAATTTGATAACTTTATAAAAAGAAAAGCAATTAAAATCATTTTATACAGCTTTTCATTCCTACATATTGAAAACCATAACTTGTTTTACCGATATGTGACACGCGTCTATCCTGTGTGTTGCGTTCTCGACAATTGTGTGTTACGTTCTCGACAATTGTGTGTTACGTTCTCGACAATTGTTGTCTTGCTTCTCCCTCATGGCGACGAAAACAAGATAGAAATAATTGTTTTGCTGTTTTTTCGTAGTCCGTCGTGTTCGAAGATGTTTAGTTTTGGCAATTCATCTGCATTTTTGGAGATGGCTGCTCAACCCCAGGCTGGAGGTATTGGATCCGAAACAGTAGTGGCACCAAAAGTCTATAGTTTGCTGTTGATGCTCTGTGGTGCTGATATCTGACAGCATTGAGCTTCTGGTGACGAGCATCCTCAACGATGACAGTAGCATTGTGGATTGTGGCTCGCCAGTTTGATTGATCGCTGGCACAGTCCTCCAATTCTTTGGATCCAAGTTCACACCAATGTAGACTGGTCTTGACTGTGTCGTTGTAGCGTTTATTATCTATTTATTTATTTATTTTCTTTTTGGACAACTATGCTTTCTCTTTCCTTTCTGGAGTTCTTCGTACAACAAACACCTTGGCATCTAGTATTCTTCCATGGCTCTGACATGACCTATTCATCGCAGTTGGGCTCCGATGAGCATACACTTTATGTTTAATGATTTGGCTCAGTCCAGGATCTCGGGATTAGTAATAAGTCCTACCAACGGATTCCAAGGACGGAACATTGAACATGCATGTGGAATTTCTCCATTTTTGTGTTTACGATATAGTGTTCAAGTCTCACATCCATAGAGGGGGGGGGAGGGGAGAACCATTACATCGTACAATTTCAGTTTTTTTACTCAAACGTATATTGTGCTGACTGAGCATTGTGTTTTAGGATCTCCTTAAAGCTTGGCTGGCTTTGCTGATTCGTACATCAATTTCTCTGTCCAATGAATCGTTAGCGGAGATTGTGCTTCCTAGATATTGGAAGTGTTCTACATTCTTAAGCGGGGTGTTGGCAATGACAATGGTCGGGGTTTGTGGGTTTGTTTCTGGTGCGGATTGATAAAGCACCTCAGTCTGAAAAGCGGTTTAGCATTAATTGCAGAAGAGATTCATCATGCGTCACGAGAGCACAATCGTCGGCAAATAGAACTTCTTGGAGTCTAAAAGGCTTTTGGTCTATGCATTGAGTCAGTGTAGGTCAAAGAGGCAGCCATCCAGGTGGCAGTGAATATAGACTCCTTGCTCCAGGTCTTTTACTGTGTGAAACAGCATGCAGATAAAGAAAGTGTTGAAAAGTACACAGCCTTGCTTCGGTTGCTGGTCTTTCAGATTCTATCTAGTTGTGGAAACCTTGTTCTGCCATGCCATCATGGAATCATTGAAATAAATTTTGATGGACATCCAATACGCACAAGCACAGCCCAAACAGCTTTCTTGTTCATTGTGTCAAGAGCCTTAGTAAGATTAATGAAGACAATGTACAGAGCTATGTTTGTTCTCAGCACTTCTCTTGTCTCATGGCAAAAATCCTATCGATGATGCTTCTCCTTGGTCTAAAACGACACTGTGCCCCTGAAAAGTTCTTTTCAGAGGCACAGAGGCATGAATCGATCGAGAATGATTCTGGCGAATATTTTCCCAGCGATGGAAAGAAGTGATGTACCTCTGTAGTTTCCGCAATCATTTTTTATATCCTTTTTCTTATACAGGGATATGATCAAGGCATCTTGAAAGTTGTCTGGCATCTTCTCCTCCTCCCAGATGCTTTGCAATAGATCAGGAAAGGCGTCTAATGCCTTTGGGCCTGCCGGTTTGTAGATTTCAGCAGGTTTTCCGTTCTTTCCAGCTGCTTTGCATGAGTTTGTTTGAAGATTGCTTTCTCGATTTGTGCCATTATTGGCTTAGCAAGTGCATTTCTGAATTGGTTACTGAGGAATCTGATTGAGTGCATTCATGTTGACTGAAGATGATCGGTTGAGCATATTGGTAAAATGTTCTTGCCAGCGTTTACTCAATCCTTTTTGGTCTTTGATCAGAGTTTGGCCATCAGGAGGTAGTAAAAGAGAGCATCCCGAGATTGGGGTGCCATAGACTGTCTTTAGGGAATCAAAAAATATTATTTGCATTGTGTTTGTTAACAGAGTGTTGAACTTCAGATGATTTTTTTTCTTTCACCAGTTGTCTTGCGTTTTATATAGAACCGATTGCACTTCGCCTGCAGAGTTTTGAAAGCTATGCACTTCGATACAGAAGAATGATCGCTCTGCTATTCAATATAGACCTTATTCTTTGCTTTGAGGACTTCCTTGATTTGTTCATCATTCTGATCGCACCGGTTTTCATGAACTCTCGTCTTTGTCCCAGGAACCTCAGCAGTTTCAGAAACGGTCTCCTTGAATGAGTTCCATTTTGAATTGCCATCCATCAAGAGATCATCTTGAAGTTTATCACTATCACTGCTAGAACTTTAGAAGATAGGCTAGATCATTTCACTGAGGAATGTTGAACGAGACTGTAACTGTCTTGGGTGTTTTTATGTGAGATGGTGATATATACAGCATTGTTACGAACCTGACAAGTCTATGATGTGTCCAGCATTCAGCACCTCTCACAATGCATGTCATCCGTACATTGCTGATGTAGTGTTGATGTACTATCCTGTACCAATGTTCTGACCTATGATGAATCCATGTGATTTTATATTTCTCGGCCATCTTGAAGAAGTTGTTAGAAATGTAGAGGCTGTGTTCTACATATTTGTCGATGGGTAGCAATCCGTTGTCATTGACCTTGCCTCCTACTTGCCTTCCGAGAACTCCTACCCAGGATTCTAGACATAAGGGATAATGTACATAATGTTTCGTCAGGTAGGCAATCCTTCCTAGATGTATATACATACATGCACGTCCTTTTCAAATGTATATATATATATATATATATATATATATATACACACGCACGCACACATATATATGTACATGTGTATGTATATAAATATATATATATGGATACGTATATAAATACATGTATATAAATATATATACATATATGTGTGCGTGCAAATGTATATATACATATATGTGTATATATATGCATATACACGTATATAAATGCATATAAATGTATATATACATGTATATAAATATATACATGTACATATGTATGTGTGTGTGTGTGTGTGTGTGTGTGTGTGTGTGTGTGTGTGTGTGTGTGTGTGTGTGTGTGTGTGTGTGTGTGTTGTCCAAGGCAGGTCTTGTTAATCACATGAAATAGCACGATGATATGGGTTCCGTTGCTGTTAGTTTCTTTCAAACTAATGACTGTTCAGTGTCATGTCTGCTGTGAGGGTATGCAAGTCGCTGGTAGGACTGAAAAATCATCTTCGGACACATGGATTTTTAGTGATTGATGGCGTAGTACTCTATCAAGACGTTACAATCATCATCATCATATATATATATATATATATATATATATATATATATATATATATATATATATATATATGTATATATACACGTTAATACATTTATATGTATATATCTACATGTATATAAATACATATATATATGAATATATATGCGTGTATATAAGTACATATATATGTATACATGTATATAAATATGTATATGTATATATATATGTAGATAAATTATTATATGTATATATACATGTATATAAGTACGTATATGTATTTATATACATGTATTTATAATCATATATACACATATTTATACACACACACACACACATATATATATATATATTATTGGTAGTATTGTTTAAACAAAACCAAAATGTGTCAACCAAAGAGTGCTCAATTTTTAGACAGAGCAATATGAATATGTTGAGTATGAAAACTAGTGGCTACACATATGCAAATATGTTTCAGTGACCACCCTGCTAGGGAAAATCACATCATCAGGCCAAGAATATCTCCGAAAGTATCAGTCAAAAACATTACTTTTTTATATTAAAATCAATCTAGAGGATTATATCATTGCTAAGGGTAAAAGGGGTAACCAGATAAAATAAGTTATCACATGTTACAAATTGATGTGCGATCTCCCAATATAATTTTATAGTTATGCTTTTTTAGTTAGCATTAAACATACAGCTCTAATTTTAGTGGTTATTTAAGGAATACGGATTTTAGAAGAATAAGTCTTATACCAGTGCAAAAACTCTTATTAACATTTTTACATTCAAATTAATTATTAACGTTTTTAATATTTAAGTGGATATGAAATAGTTAAATACGACATATTTTCTTTTTTTCTGGGCTATCATTGTAGTTGCCATTAGCCGGGCAATCTTTTCGTTGCCATTGTAGTTGCCATTAGCAGGCAAGTTGTACGGAACAAAACCCAGTGATTTAATCGACTATATTCTTTTCTATTCTGTAGCGATCGTAATAGAGGTCAGTGTACCCAATGATACAGGGCTTAACAGAGCTGAGAGAGAAAAGATAACAAAGTATCAAGGACTTATGTATGATATGAAACGAAATTGGAAACTAAAAGACGTTTCAATTATACCAGTCATTATAGGAGCAACTGGTCTTATGAAAAAGAACTTTAAAAAGTACATAGCGAGCATACCCGGTGAACCAAGTGCAAGTGAAATACAAACGATTGCACTGAAAGGGACGGCTAGAATCCTGAAAAGATCTCTTGGTTGGACTCACTAAAATAGGGGTAAATGTCAGACATCTGGTTGGATGTCCCACCCCCTAGAAGAAAAAAGTTTAAGAAAAATGAAAAAAAAAAAAGGTATATTATATACAAGTACTATTCAATATTTACATTAATCGGTTGAGATTATTAATCCCTTTCTTTATTCATTAAACTAGTTGTGTTTAAAATAGATAATACACGTTTAAAGCATAACATTACATTTAAAACAGGTGACTAAACGTTTAAACTAAATAAAATTAATATGAGATAATTGATTAACGATTGAAATAAATAGTAAATAAAATATCTATGAGATGGTTAATTTACGATTAAAAAACGATTAAAAAATTAAAAAGTGACTTTCAGTTAACTATACTCATTTTATTCGGTTTAGAATATGGATCTGCTTTTTTTTTTCTTTTTTTTTTAAGATACTTATGATGGCATTCAACGCTTAACTCACCTTTAGTTATTTAATTATGAATTACATAGTTTAGAAAGTTACGTTTTATATAAGTACAATGCAGTATTTTATTTATATTACCCGACTACGAAGATATAAATTGTTTAACTCATTAGACTAATTATATTTAAAACAAGTGATTAACGTTTAAAATCAATAAAATAAAATGAGATGATTAATTAATGATTGAAATAATTAGTTAAGAATTTCAATGAGATATTAAAAATTATCTATATATATATATATATATATATGTCGCGGGGTTCGAATCGTTCGACTGGTAGTAATCGTGACACCCTGCACTGAAGAATCCCGAAAGGATGAAACACTAGTGTCTGTAGGTATTTAATTATTATAGTAAAAAAATAATTATGACAGCCCCTTTAAGAAATTCGTTTCTTATCGTTGAGCACTTTCAGTTGAATTAAAAAGTCGGTCAATTTAGCTCTTATGCGTAGATCATCGTATAACGATTTGATCACTGTCTGCCTGACGTAATGAACATTTAAATTAAAATGTTTAAAATTCAACGCTATTTCACACGGTTAATAGTAGCCGAATGGATACGGCCTCCGCTAATCGAGCCAGAGATGTCTCGTGTCGCGGGGTTCGAATTGTTCAACTGGTAGTAATCGTGACACCCTGCACTGAAGAATCCCGAAAGGATGAAACACTAGTGTCTGTAGGTATTTAATTATTATAGTAAAAAAATTTAATTATTATAGTAAAAAAATAATTATAATAAATAATAAATATATATATATATATATATATATATATATATATATATGAATAAAAAGGAAAAACCTAAAAGAGTAAAAACAAAAATAAAATCAACGTTCCGTCCCTATTTCAGGGGACATCATCATGATTTCTAGGCGAGGATGTACAGGAAGACGGTCATATATCACATGCAAAAGAAGAGAAGTTCAGTTCTCTTTCTGTTCTGGAGAGAAAAAAATTCATGATGGAAAGAGAATTTATATCTAGTGTGTGGAGGGGGGTCGGGTTAAGTACATATATTCATTTTTTTTTATCAACCAAGATCTAAATTGATGTTTTGTTCATTTATTATTATATTACCTATGATTGGGGCTACATTATAAAAATCCTTTTCTTTGTTTGATGGTGTTAATGTTTGAAATTAAAGCAGATTCAATAATTCAAACATTAACACCATCAAACAAAGAAAAGGATTTTATAATGTAGCCCCAATCATAGGTAATATAATAATAAATGAACAAAACATTAATTTAGATCCTGGTTGATAAAAAAAAATGCATACACTAGATATAAATTCTCTTTCCATCATGAAATTTTTTCTCTCCAGAACAGAAAGAGAACTGAACTTCTCCTCTTTCGCATGTGATATATGACCGTCTTCCTGTACATCCTCGCCTAGAAATCCTGATGATGTCCCCTGAAATAGGGACGAAACGTTGATTTTATTTTTGTTTTTACTCTTTTAGGTTTTTCCTTTTTATTCACATAACGTCTAAAGCATCGTTTATATCTTGCTTTATTTTATTCATATATATATATATATGTATATATATATATATATATATATATATGTATGTATGTATGTATGTATATATATAGGAGAAAATAAGGTACGTCGAAGTAAAAGTACTATGCATAATTTACATTTAAATCAATCTTGCTAAGAGTATATATCACTTTCTATCTTATTACACTACCCATGATAAACTAAAAAGTTCATGTTTAAAATGAATAGATTTAAGATGCGATAAATAATTAAAGATGAAACTAGTTATTAAATAACTTTCAATCTAATGTACTCTTTTACTCAATATAGAAATATATGAGTTCATCTCATTTAAATCAACAACTTACTTTTACTTTAGTGCTATTTTAGACATTACATATTTTCGAAAAGTAAGGCATTACAGTTACAATACATTATTATATTTATATTATCGTTTCTTTTGGGGGGGGGTAAAACTTCTTTAGTGTTTTATAATTTCTTTAGTGTATGAATTTGAAAATGTTTACAAGAGATAGCTGTTTCTTGTTTTATATTTAAAAGTTTGTCACGATCTTTAAATTTAGTTATCTCCAGCTTTTCATGGAGGCATAGAAAACACGGTCCTGTAATGAAAGGCATACATTAGCTCTTTTAATGATTTTCCATTCCAACCTAGGTGTTTTGTTTTCCTTAATCAATTTCCAGTAGTATATTGATAAGGAAGTATCTTTCTCATATTTTTTATTCATCATAGAGTTTTTAGAATCCCTCCTTAAATGTCAATTGCGTACTACCTATATAAAACTTTTCTTCATTTGAGTTTTCCTCTGGAAATATTTTTGCTTGGTATACTACTGAAGGCGTAGCCACTAGTTTTCATATTCAACATATATATATATATATATATATATATATATATATATATATATATATATATATATATATATATATATATTAGGAGGTGCATTTGGTAAAAAAAAACACGGAAAAAATTTTGGCTTAGATCGTCTGACGAGACAAGTAGGATAATTTTATTGTCCTGTCTATTGAAACAACTTGTAATGTTTTAAGTAAAAATCCCCGAGATCGAAATAATACAACACACACACACATACACACACACACACACACACACACACATACATATATATATATATATATATATATATATATATATATATATGTGTGTGTGTGTGTGTGTGTGTGTGTGTGTGTGTGTGTGTGTGTGTGTGTGTGTCTGTGTTTTATAATTAGCTATATCTACTCGTTGTATCTACCCGCTGTTCCCCGGTGTATGTTTAATTGCAATTTGTTTTGTTTGTTTGCTGTTTGTTTGTTTTTAGTCTGCCAGGCTGTGTCTTTATTAAAAAGAAATAAATACAGATAAATACAGTTACGTTTCTTTTTGTTAAGATGCCAACCATTTGAAAATAATTCCACGCCAGACAAAGTATTTTTCAGAAAAGAAGTAAATCGAATTACATTCTATTCTTCTTAACAACATGCTGCAACGATCCAGAAGAAAAAACTGACGAATTAAAATCCAATATTGACTTTGTAGGGACAAAGCTATCGAGGACAACCAAAGGATAAAAACACTGACTTTGTTTTATATGCGTGATATATACCATTATGTACGTGTGTATTTTCTCAAATTATAGTCTCTATTTCTTTAACAACCCCCCCACCTCCCACCCTCGTTATTAGATGGTCTCCTTTTCTGTAGTGAACCTGGAAAAACTTCCGGTAGGGAAAAACAAAAGAGAGGGGACAAAAATAATCGAGCTTTTTTTTTTTTTTTTTTTCACTCGCACATGGGGCGTTTTTATTACGCCCCTCCCCGATGCAGATTTATCCTTACCCTGAAGGCATTCGAAATGAATCCAAGTTGGTCGGCTTTTGCTCTTAATTATAAATATAATTATAAACCTCCCGCAACGGAAACAATAACAACAACAACTTTTACCATGTCAGCTACTCTCCCTTCCCCCCAGCCCAAAACTAATCATCACTGTGGGTCGCCGGTAATAGCCTCTGCTCCTCGCGATAATCCACTGAAGACCCACAACTGTCAAGTTCCACAACAAAAGGATCGGCTTTTCACTTTTCGTGTTTCACTAAAACAATTCCCGACACTGTTACGTTACAGTAAACAAACCAAACAAAATATCGCATAATTATGTTTGGCACTACACAATCTTCCATTTTCGATATTTATCTAATATCTGATTACACTACATAGCAAAATGAAGAAAGGATGTTCCCCATTGCACTACTTATGTGTTTTTTGTTCGGTGCTTGGAAGATTTTGGGGTTCTTTTCCAGAATCCGCCCTGTATTAAGTAACAAAAATAAAGAAAAATCTGTATGACGTACCCGTGACGAAACGAAAATATCGTAATCAAAACGTGTTATTTGGATTCATCGGACTGTTCTTATTTTGAGTGTGATTGATTCTCACAAAGTTTCGGTCGATGTAACCTCCGACCTCCTTCAGGTGTATATTGTCGAACTCGGGAATGTTTCTGTCGAATTAGAGAATTTGGGCGGAATTTCGAACTGAACCTTTTATTTACTTCATTGAGGTAGCATGCTCTTGTTCCGTCAGCCATGACTGGATAGAGGTCCTAAGTAATTTGCAATTGTATTTCTCGGTCGCCCACACTAAGAATTGAACCTTCAAATTCCCGAGTTCGACAGAAACATTCTAGAATTCAACAAAATACATCTGAAGAAGGCCAGAGGTTACATCGGCCGAAACGTTATGAAAATCACACTCAAGATGAGAACAGTAGTCCAATGAATCCAAATAATACGAATAATCAATCCTCATCTCAAAAATTCAAAAACGTCAGATGCCAAACATCACGTAAAACTACTTGATTAATTTACGTGATTTTTGGTGTGTGACATTTTTTTCCATCTTACTGATTTTTCTTTATTTTGTTATTTAAATATAAGGGAAATTCTGGACGAACAGTTTATTTAGTAATTACCTGGCACAGGATTTGGGTTTATATCAAAGAGTGGTGTGATATTCCCAGGCATTACTTCCTGTTTGGGGTTGAAGGAGTGGTTTATTGCTAGTGGCCTGGTACATTTCTACCTTGGAATGACGGTAGAGTCGGCCACAACTTTTGCACACATGCAATTTCTCCTTTTGATGAGAGCTGGACTTCCCACATAAAACATACCTAGTCTCACGTCCAGGATAAAGTTTACGTGCCTAGAATCGAAATGGCCGACTGAAATAGAGTTTTATGTAAAAGCAGAAACTGAGTGAAGCTGAAACGAAATACGCCACCAGCACATTAATGAAAATGTTGTAAGAAAAACAAAATTATTCAAAATAATTTTTGCATTATATTTTTAGAAATATCGGCTATAATTATTATTCAAAATTTAAGTTTTTAATTGAAATATTCAATTTATAATAATTAAACATTTTCATTTCGATTTTTTTATTTCAATAAAAGTATATTAGAAACTATATTGTGAATGTATGAGAGCGAAACCAATTGGAAAGACGAATTTGGGACGCTAAACCTGCGCAATCTAAAAAGTTCGAAATTCAATGTGTGCGTCTTTATCTTTATATACATAACTTAGAATTAATTTTAAGGAATATAATTGCAGTGTGGAAACATTGTTATCTTAAATTAATTCATAATTAATGTCTACGAAGAAGGTAAATGCGAGCAATGGATTTAAGACCATTTTTCGATTGATTAATGTTTTATCGTCCCAAATTCGTCTTTCAATTTGGTATCGCTAGAATACATTGACAATATTTATCTTTTTTTAATAATAACAGAACACTTTCATATTTTTTTTTTAAGTTTAATTCGGTTTATTGATGAGTGTACTGATGTCGTATTTCGTTTCAGTTACACTTGTTTTCCGTTTTTACATAAAACTCTATTCCAACCTGCCATTTTGTGTGTGTGTGTGTGTGTGTGTGTGTGTGTGTGTGTGTGTGTGTGTGTGTGTGTGTGTGTGTGTGTGTGTGTATATATATATATATATATATATGAGAGAGAGAGAGAGAAAGAGGTAGTTTGCTTGAAGCATTGCTGGTAAACAAATCTATGAGAGATTAATAGAGCTAAGAGCAATGCATTTTCTGTATGACTCTTGGCTCTCTCTCTCTCTCTCTCTCTCTCTCTCTCTCTCTCTCTCTCTCTCTCTCTCTCTCTCTCTCTCGTACACACACACATAATATATATATATATATATATATATATATATATATATATATATATATATATATATATATATATATATGTTGCTGGGAGCAGAGCAAAATTTACTATACTGGCAGGACCCGTGGAACTTCCGCGGAATGAAAAATATATTTAATCAACAAATCTGTTTTAATAAAGAAAAAAAAAATTTAACACAAAAAAATAACACAGCAAATATGAGTTTATTAACATTTCTAATAAAAAAAAATCGTATCCATTGTATTTTATGTACAGAATTGATCCAAATGAAGTAAATTAATAAGTATTAATAAGTATCAGAAAGTAATATTGTGCTACATAGTTTAATACAAATAATCAAATCACATTGTAAGACACCTCTTGGCAGGCAATGTTCTTTTTTTATTTTATTGTCTATTTTCTTTCAAATGTTCCATTTTATGTAACATTTCGCGGACTTGTTTCTTTGAAGAACCGCTGTACGTCGAAATTTCTACGAGTTCCTTTTTCACACCGTTACAAAAATAATCATATATTATTTTTTACTCACTAGGAGTGGTCACACAGGCCATCATCAAAGACTTCTCTTTGAGAACAACTTGTGGCATTCTCCGAATATTGAGCGACAACAAGTCTCCCCAGATTTCCAGTCCTCTCCATCTCTTTCGATAACCATTGCAAATGAATTTGCGTTATCGCAACAGCCGCTTACCATTGATTTCTCGTTGGTGGCGACCGTTGGTCTTCAGTGGAATTTGGGTGGCAAAAAGCCTTCCTAAGGTCCCAGACCTCTTTACATTCACCCAGTGGAGGTCTTGCTAGTGCTTTCTCTCCTCAGTTTTTCCATCCTCCTTGACCCTCCTTGCTTCTTTGATGTGGTGTCAGTTTTAGATAACACACAAACAAAAAACGGTTGAAGGTAGGGGTGCAGAGGTTAACTTACAATTATACAGTTTCGGTTTTCATGATTTCATGTGATGCTCCTGTGTTTTTTACATCTGTATCATTTTTTGTATGTCCAGTTTGTGTCTGTGGCTCACGTGTATTAGTCTCCGCATTCAAGGGTTTTCCTTAATATTTCAGCCGTTTTCATTATTGCTATCCGTTATATCTTATCAGCTATTCCATTATTCATTCGGGTTTGAAAAAAGAAAAAAAGGCTCTAAAAAAATCATTATATCGCTTCTGCTGTTCCATACTTATTGAAACTTCGCATAGTTAACACAAATAACTGATGTCACCGATTGTGTGCTCCTTTTTTTCTTTCTTTTTTTTTTACACAGTGATCACCACTTATCAAGGCCCGGAAGCCACTCAGGGATAAGGGTTATTGCAAGTACATTACGTTAGTGTGGAGATTTGATGAAGTGTTTATTACGGGGGCGGTTCATTAGGAATTTGTTAACATTGGACTTGAAGACATCCAAGTTGTAGTCCGGTGGGAAGCAGGCAGACGGAACAGAGTTTCACAGGCGTGCAGTTCTAAGAAAGAAGCTTTGTTCATGGAATCCGCGTTTTGATTTAGTCACAGATAAAGAATGGGGGAAATTTTTCACAGTGGATTCAGCTAGACGGGTGTTTTTCGTGAAAGATTGGCGAGGGGGGACCAGAGATTGGAGTTCAGACGAGCACCTGCCATGGAAATAACGATAAAACAAAGATAGGCTCGCAACGTCTCTTCTGTGGGAGAGAGGTTGCAGGGTAGAGAAAAGGGCATCCCCCACTAAGCCACGAAGTCTATTTTGTACTCTGTAAAGGCAGGATAGGCTGTTTTTAGCAGCTCCTGCCCAGATATGGCAACAGTATTCCCTCCTTGGACGTACTTGGCTTTTATATAGATAGAGAATTGCATCAGTAGTGAGATATCTTCTGGAGCGGTAGAAGGATCCCACCATCTTTCCAGTGACCTTGGCAACAGACTTGATGTACGTGTTCCATTTCAGATCAGGAGTAAAGGTCAAACCCAGAAGCTTGTCAAAACACGGGGCCTCACCCAGACGAGAGCCATCCATCACAATTGAGGCCAGATGGGGATCAGAGCGTTGATGATGTAAGGATAGGAGTTTGGTTTTGGATGCATTAAAGGTAACCAGCCACGTCTTCCCCCACTGAACCACGCGATCGAGATCAGAGGAGAGAGAATCAGAGAGAGCTTTGTCATTTACAGCCTTTGATGTGTTGCCGTAGATGGTCGTGTCATCAGCATAGATGTCAACGAATGATTTAAGTATGTGTTTAAGGAGGTCATTGATGTAAATCAGGAAGAGAGTTGGGCCTAGGATTGACCCCTGAGGGACTCCAGCATTTATATTGCAGGCCTCAGATTTTTGTCCATCTACCACTACTCTTATGAGCCTATCGGAGAGAAATGATTTAATGATTGAGAAAACATTTCCAGTTATACCGTAGCTGGAAATCTTGTGAAGTAGGCCCTTATGCCATACCTTGTCGAAGGCCTTTGATATGTCAAGAGCAATTTCCCTAGAAAGGAAGCCTTTGTCAAGAGATTCACTAATCCTGTGAGATATAACCGTTAGCACATCTGCGGTAGATCTTGCAGAGCGGAAACCATATTGTGTGTCACTAAGAAGGTTATTCCTGCTGAGGTGGTTGACTATTTCTCTATTTAATATGGATTCCAGCAACTTACTCATAACACACAGGAGACTTATTGGTCTGTACTGAGAGGGAGATGACTTATCACCTGAATTCTTAAATACAGGGCAAACTGATGAGGTCTTCCATGGAGTCGGAAAGCACTTCTCCTTAAGGCTCCTTTCTTAATATTTCGTTGGAGGATCCTATAATTCAGGATTCCCCTTGAGAGGAGTTGGATGTTCCTCTGGTGTCCAACTCTGCCCTAGTGGTGAGCTAAATAAATAAGTTGGGGTACTCTCACTGAGAGTAAATCAAATATTATTAAAAGCATCCGGCTTTATCATTTATTAAGTGTAGGTACGTGCAAAATGAATAGCCGTTTTGAATAACATTTTGAGTCCTCACTTTACTTCAAAATTCACCAAACATCAGGAAATTAAGCAATGTTAATGAAATTTTCAGTATTTATCAAATAATGATCACGAAATATAATGAACCCATTATTTTTATTTGAATCTTAATGGAAATGTATTATTTTGTTTAAATAAAAAAGGCTCATTTACTAAAGTTATGGTTTTCAGTAGTAAAAAAAAAAAAAAATGAATTTATTTTTGCTTTTTTATGAAAATAAAGCATCGTAAATTGTAACAATAAAAAAAAAAATTTTTTTTTCAGGGACATTACGAAAAAAAGACCCTAAAGTCCATAGTAATGAATTCGATATAACTCGAATAAAAATCAATTTCTCGAACTATTGAATTAAGCATTGTTTATTTAATATTTTCATACAAAAAAATTATAATTGTAAAAAATATTTCTACTTTTTTTTAGATTACATGTTTCGCGTAATTTTCATATGTAAGATTCTAATATTTTCCTTGCTTGATTGAATGTGAAACTTTCGGCGTAACATAATTTTTATATAATCTTGCTTGAAAAATATTTTTTATTTATTTGAAAGCAGGAACACAGAAAAATAATTAAATGAAAAAAATGGTAAAAATTAGACAAACGTTCACGATAGGAATGTACGGATGCACAGCTGGGGGGGGAACAGCACTCCCTTCCTCCCTCCAACTACATGACGTCATTTTCAGACAGCCTTTTGACTTTCTGACATTTTGGGCTTTAACAGAATCCACGCTTACACGACTTCGTTTGTTTATGCTTAAGCGAATCTAGAATCTCTAGCTTTTGGGGGCTAATTAAGTCATTTTTGTACAATCATGGTGTTTTGGATTTAATTCAATATCTTAGGACTTCGCTTTACTAATTATCTTTGAAATAGGCCCAGAAAACTAATATTTAACTTTAAAGGGAGTTTTACAATGAATTTATTTAACTTCAACATTTAGCTGCATCTGTCAGCTTCCGGACATCACTGTGAAAAACATTTTTCATTTATAACTTTTTCTTTTTTTTTTTTTTGTTCATGTGTACAAATTTTTTTTTTTTTTTTTCCTTTTGGAAATTAACTTAAGTCTTTAATCTTTCAAATACAATCAAAAAGTAGTTGGTAACCTACAAAAGAAATTCTGATAAACCGGCTTTCAAAACTATTTTTCCTGTATTTTTCCGTTATTATTGTCCGTACCTAAAAGTGTGTTTTTTTACAATTACGTAAATACTTTTAAAAATGTTAGATATTTACTTTTGTCCCTAAATTGCCTGCAGACATGCCACTGGCAATCAGAGAAGAGATAAAGCAAAGTTTAAAAGAAGTACAAGAAATATTTTATTTTTTTTTCAACTTTCTCGCCATTAAAAAAAATCTTTTTAAAAACAAACCAAACTTTAATGAGTTAAGACAAGGGGCGACAATCCGTCGCTGACTGAAATTAATATACCTTTTTTTCCTTTTCTTTTTTTTTATTCTTTTTTTTACTTCTTCTTTCTTGTTCTTCTTCTCGCAATTGACGCCATTTTTTTAAACGTAAAATCATTAAAAATGGAATTTCCTGTTCGCAAGAATTTCTTTAAACTTGTCGCCCAATGAACAATCACTCTCAAGTTTGACAGCAATATCGCTTTTGTTTTTGTTTTTTGTTTTGTGTTTTTTTTTGTTTTTGTTTTTGTTTGTTTGTTTTGTTTTTTGTTTTGTTGTTTTGTTTTGTTTTGTTTTTTTTGTTTTTCTTTTGTTTTTGTTTTTTTTTTTAAGAAACGAAAACCTTGGGCATGTATTAGAATAGCCAACAAAACAAAATGGATGAAAAAAATAAAATATACAATAAATAATTGTTACCAAAGGCAAGCTAAGCCAGTGTTTTACCTAATCCGACATCCTACACAATTTCTTTTTCGGTGCTTGTACAAAAAAAAGGCGACAGATCAGTTTTTTTTTTTTAAATATGTCCTTTTAAGCAAAAAACAATATCACATTTTAATCGTCACGTCGAAAATAGTAATGCATCCAAAACTTATGAAAAAATATCAAGTGGAACAACTGCTTTTGTGTTTTTATTTTTTTTTTTTTTTAAGTTTGTTGCTATCGCTTAAACATGTTAATCTCCATTAGGATATAATATAAAATGTGCATTTTGTGTTTTGTCTCCTGTTTCTGCAATCTTCATCGGTCAACTCTCAAATATCTACGAAAACTGCAATTTTCCTCAATTTTCCATAAAAATTACTTTGAACTATAAATAACTAGTGCTTATGCAGTTTAAACAAAGGTAAAGAAAAAATCCTACAGTGTTTACCTATGTATTTGAAAATTACAAATGGCGCCCGACTCTCTGTTGAACACGGTAAGTTTGGGCAAATTAGTTAAAAATAAAAACATCTATACAAAATACTGTTAGAAACCCGCCGAATATATGTCAGCGTATGTCACGGTAACATATTGGGATAGTTTCTAACAGTATTTTGCATGGTTTTTATTTTTAACTCATTTTCCCAAACTTACTGTGATCAACAGAGAGTCGGGCGCCATTTGTAATTTTCAAATACATCGGTAAATACTGTATGTTTTCGAGCTGAATAAACATGTCACATTAAATAAAAGTAACTTATCTTGCCTTTGATAACATTTATTTGTTATATATTTGTTTTGTGACAAGTTTTTCGAATCTATGTGTACAGTGAAACCAACCCGGGATTTTTTCCTTATCTTCATTTTTTATGTCTTTGTTTAATTCATAAGCACCAAATAACTTTTTATTTTGAGAATTTTCGTATTTTTATATATATATATATATATATATATATATATATATATATATATATATATTACTATTTTCAATATGAAGTTAGTAAGTAATGTTGTTTCTGCTTAAAAGGACATTTTTTTTTAATTGATCTGTTGACTATCTTTGTACAAGTACCTTTATTTTTAAGTAAAAACACTTAAAAAAAAAATAAGTTAAAACACCAAAGAAATGACAATCTCTTTTGTAGCGAAGAGTTCTTTGCTAACATTTATTTGCTGTATATTTTTATTTGCCTAGTTTTTTTTTGGGGGGGGGTCTTTTGAGATTGGGGGGGGGGTCTGAATGTTCTAATAAATGCCGTAATATCTTTTCTAAAAGCCGTTGATTTATACAGTAAATTCTAAAGACGTGAATATTAATTGCGTTAAAAGCACATTTACGCTAACACAAACTTGTATCAGTAAGCTGATAACGTGAAATGAATGTATACCTGCAATTAAGAATAGAAAATATGGGAAACTGTATACAAATAAATTATCATTAAATAACTGAAAAAGTTGATATGCCGTAAAACAAACAGAAAACTAAATTCTCGTGTTGCCTACGCACAGTTCCAAGATTTCAAAATACAATCGCTGGCCTTTTGGTCAAGATCAAAGTGTAGCATCTGTTCCGACAGATGCTGCAAGCTATGACTAGCTATGACTAGCAAAGACCAGATGTGGGGGCAACCCCACATGCCTGACCATTAACCAGCTCCCATTTCCCACCTCTCGGGAGCTGGTCCCCTTTTTCCCTTCCCCCTCCCTTCACTCCTCACATTAAAAATCGGCCTTGTGCCTAATTTGCTCGGTGGGGGAGCAAATAAACACCATCTGTTCCGACAGATACTGCAAGCTATGACTAGCTATGACTAGCAAAGACCAGATGTGGGGGCAACCCCACATGTCTGACCTTTAACCAGCTCCCATTTCCCACCTCTCGGGAGCTGGTCCCCTTTTTCCCTTCCCCCTCCCTTCACTCCTCACATTAAAAATCGGCCTTGTGCCTAATTTGCTCGGTGGGGGAGCAAATAAATACCATCTGTTCCGACAGATGCTGCAAGCTATGACTAGCTATGACTAGCAAAGACCAGATGTGGGGGCAACCCCACATGCCTGACCATTAACCAGCTCCCATTTCCCACCTCTCGGGAGCTGGTCCCCTTTTTCCCTTCCCCCTCCCTTCACTCCTCACATTAAAAATCGGCCTTGTGCCTAATTTGCTCGGTGGGGGAGCAAATAAACACCATCTGTTCCGACAGATACTGCAGGCTATGACTAGCTATGACTAGCAAAGACCAGATGTGGGGGCAACCCCACATGTCTGACCTTTAACCAGCTCTCATTTCCCACCTCTCAGGAGCTGGTCCCCTTTTTCCCTTCCCCCTCCCTTCACTCCTCACATTAAAAATTGGCCTTGTGCCTAATTTGCTCGGTGGGGGAGCAAATAAATACCATCTGTTCCGGCAGATGCTGCACTTAAGATAATTTGTACCAGTCAATGGAGGGGAAACCCTCTATACTGGGACAATTATTATTTTTGGTAACCAGAGTGCCCCCTTTTTGGGGAGCTGGTTTTTACCTCACATTAAAAACGGCCTTGTGCCTAATTTGCTCAGTGGGGGAGCAAATAAATACCATCTGTTCCGGCAGATACTGCAAGCTATGACTAGCTATGACTAGCAAAGACCAGATGTGGGGGCAACCCCACATGCCTGACCATTAACCAGCTCCCATTTCCCACCTCTCGGGAGCTGGTCCCCTTTTTCCCTTCCCCCTCCCTTCACTCCTCTCATTAAAAATCGGCCTTGTGCCTAATTTGCTCGGTGGGGGAGCAAATAAATACCATCTGTTCCGGCAGATATTGCAAGCTATGACTAGCTATGACTAGCAAAGACCAGATGTGGGGGCAACCCCACATGCCTGACCATTAACCAGCTCTCATTTCCCTCCTCTCGGGAGCTGGTCCCCTTTTTCCCTTCCCCCTCCCTTCACTCCTCACATTAAAAATCGGCCTTGTGCCTAATTTGCTCGGTGGGGGAGCAAATAAATACCATCTGTTCCGGCAGATACTGCAAGCTATGACTAGCTATGACTAGCAAAGACCAGATGTGGGGGCAACCCCACATGACTGACCATTAACCAGCTCTCATTTCCCTCCTCTCGGGAGCTGGTCCCCTTTTTTCCTTCCCCCTCCCTTCACTCCTCACATTAAAAATCGGCCTTGTGCCTAATTTGCTCGGTGGGGGAGCAAATAAATACCATCTGTTCCGGCAGATACTGCAAGCTATGACTAGCTATGACTAGCAAAGACCAGATGTGGGGGCAACCCCACATGCCTGACCATTAACCAGCTCCCATTTCCCTCCTCTCGGGAGCTGGTCCCCTTTTTCCCTTCCCCCTCCCTTCACTCCTCACATTAAAAATCGGCCTTGTGCCTAATTTGCTCGGTGGGGGAGCAAATAAATACCATCTGTTCTTCAGATGCTGCACTTCTATTTCTTGTTCTCTTTCAGTGGAGGAGAAATCCTTTACGACTGAGACAATTTTTATTTTTGTACCTTTTCTCCACGTTAAAAAACGACCCTGGTGTCTAACTCTGTCCCGTGGGGAGGCATAGTAAATAGGTACAATCGCTGAGATACAACGCGCGGCTCTTTACAAACAGACTTTTCTTTCTCCAACATGGCAAGGAAGAAAAAAGCAAAAAAAGAAAGAAAGCAACATACTGAGGATGGAGTATAGCTCCGAAATATATTTATGTTATAAATTTCAAACAAGTAAAATATTTGTTTATTTTCCTAATATTACGTTGTGATTTGGCTTTCAAGCGCACTTGATGCGGATTTTATTTTATAGAAAACTAAATCTTTTTTAAAAGAATAATCACCTGTGACGAAAAATCGATTCTTCATGACAACAAAAACAGATCGGCGCTGGTTTACAATCGTTCACTGTGCTGAGGGAGATAACTCTCTTTTACTAAAAGTTCAGTTTTTCATCTCATAACGCTCGATGCAGCGATATTTCTTTACGAAATCAAAACATCAAAAAAAAAAAGAAAGCTGCGACGAATTTGTTTTTAATGTAACAAAGTTGATAACAATAATACAAAATGTAGTTTTTACGTTAATATTAAGAGAATCGTTTCTGTTTTCATATAATTTACAATGCTAAAACCAACGATATTTTCATTAGATGAAAACATTAAAAAAAAAAAAGCTGCGGCAATTTTTTTTTTTTTTTAATTAATTAAAAAATAAATGTTATAAGGTTTTAAAAAAATAGTCTTTAACTTTAACGATTTTTTTTTTTTTTTTTTTTTTTTACTGTAACAAAGTTTATAATCTATATTATTTCATTGGAATTCATGATTGAGATGAATATTATTTATTCATTTATTTGTTACGGACTATTATCCTCATCTTTTTTAGTTGCTGTTTCATGACGTATCGACCAACTACAAAGGCCAGAGGAATAGTTGGCCGAAACGTTTAAGATGAGGATAATAGTCCACAATAAATAAATTAATAAATAACAAGACGTGTTACTCAGTGTATTTGCGAATGGTGACTTTGGTGATTTATTTAATAAAGTCATTCTTGACTTTTGTAACATTTATTTCTAAACATATTTTTGTTGTGTAAGGCACACTCAAAAGTAAATAAAAAAAGATAAAGTGGCACAGTAAAAAAAAAAAAAAAAAAAAAAAAAAAAAAAAACGAACTCGTAACGTTAAATGTAAAAAATATATTTATTACTGAATAAACTAGAATAAGCGTTTCGTATTACACCACAATAATAAACAGGAGACATCGTTAAAAATGTACGTAAAATACTATACTATTTAAACTGGGGAACGATACCTTCTATGCAATTGTCTTTAAAATAATCCGGAACCATAAATAGACAGCTTATATATATATATATATATATATATATATATATATATATATATATATATATATATATATATATATATATATATATATATATACATATATATATATATATATATATATATATATAAATTCACATTAATTAATGTTTGCGATGATGATGACGCGTTTCATTAATTAATGTTTGCGATGATGATGACGTGATACCGTACGGACAAGCATATTAATATATAGATACTCATCTCAATAATGAATTCCAATTAACATAACTCGGTACTGACCCGACCATGGAAGATTAGATAATAAATAAATGTGGATTTATAACAACAAAACATTCAACCTTGATCGCCCTTCGGGGCCCGTGGCGCAGTGGATACAGATGTTGAATCTCTACGGTTTCGGGTGAGAATTGTCTGAAGATAGCGGTTTCAATCCTACCCAAAACGTGGTGAAACGACAACAAAAGTAATTGCAGTTAGGAGATTCGGAGTTCCTTCCTATCTCGTCGGGGTTACCACTTTTGACGACGAAGGCCAGAGGAAAAGTTGGCCATAAAATAAATCGCAGTCTTTTCGGGGGGCGGGGGGTATTACAATTCCTTTACAACCATCGTCGCGTTTTCATTTTTTGTAATGTTAAAAACTAAATGTTGGTGTCTTTAATATTATAAACTTATAAAAAGTCGCTGCAGTTTTAAATGTTTCATCCTTGTTTTATTTAAAAGTTTCATTTTTTTTTTTTGTATTTTTTAAAGTTAAAGATTCATTTTTTTAAAAAAAACTTTACCATAACATTTAATTTTTAATTAAAAAAAAAAGTTGTCGCAGCTTCACCAACGGCCACTTGATTGCAGCAGGGGATGACCACATTCTTCAACACATCCAGATACATTTTGGTGTTGACTTTGAAGCCGACTTCGAAGATGTGAGGTGGCATGATGTGGCCCTCACTTGAAACCACACAAAAAGACCATAACTTTGTGTCGTCCGATACGTTGAGCTGTGCCCTCAAGCGTTTGCATTTTGAGGATGCTGGCAACGGTCCTGGTGCCATAACTTGGATTAATAGAAAGCATGAGTTGCACAGCGGCGCATCTCCGATTTCGCTCGTTGAATATTGTGTCAGTTTCAGACATGATTGAAAGCTCCTATAGCTCTTGGGACTCATACCAACTAATAGATGGTCTGCAACAAGAAAAGAAAACCGGTTTTCATCAAACGGAAATGGAATCATGGCGTCTTTTCTAGGGCGATAATTTTACCGTTCCACCCTGTAGAATTGACCCAGACAGTTGATTCATGTGAATTTACGTCTGTATATGGTATAAAATATAGATGTTCAACAATGTTTTATATCTTTTACGTTGATATGTAATTTCATTTAGCGGTGTGTTCAAGTACATGAATATACATAGACACATATTTAGTAAATGTAATATTATTGTAAAACAAAGTTAAATATTTTCACACTTAATTTGATTATCATTCAAACACAATAGTGTTTGAATATATATGGATAAGTGGCAGTTTTAGTCATTTAGAACTGTTTTAAAGCTTCACCGCCCACTCATTTTTCGACCAAATTTCAAACAATTATTACAGATCACATTCTCAGTTATATTGTGAAAAGAATTTTCTATTTACATTCAGTAAAACAAAAGGTATGATGAATTTACTGGTGTTCAAAATCGTAAAAATTCGTAAGGAAGTGAGCGACGTTTTTTATGACTGGTTTCCAAAGCAACCACGTCGCTTCGGCGACTAGAGTTACTACTAATTCACCGCTCTCGCGGAAAGAGAAGTAACAAGTGAAACAGAGAGAATGAAAGCAGACGAGTGCTGTACATTGTTATTACATATGTGTATGTTATGTTTATGGGGGCAAAAAAAATAAGACTGACATTAAACAAAGAACAAGTGAATTTATTGGAAGCCTGGAAAAATCATGGATTACAAATGAAAAATGCGAGCATGAAAAGTAATATGGTTAAGATTAAACATGGAAAAGTAAAAGGACTAGTTGTTAAAACTTGAAAAGAAAAGCATAAGATATTCTAGTAAAAAATTATAATAAATTTATAACTTAAAATATTGCAGCATTAAGAATTTTTTTTTAATTCAATTTAACATTATATAATCAATTCTTAATGCTGCAATATTTTGAGTTATAAATTTATGATATTTTTTACTAGAATATCTTGTGCTTTTCTTTTCCATGTTTAAGATTAACCATATTAGTTTTCATGCTCGCATTTTTCCATTGTAATAGTAAGTGTATTAAGAATATTATAACCATGGCTAAATTGATGCAAGAGTGGAGAAATTATAATCACAAGATCAAAGCGGTTAATCATGCTAATGATAGATCTATAACTATATGGGATGCTGGTGGAACGATGGAACGATGGAAATAGCAAGATTAGTGAGCATTGAGGATCAAGTAATTCAGAAATATTCTCATCGTAACGAATATGTCCGGTCGTCAGCTTTCTTCTTTTTTTCTTTTTTTTTTCTTTGCATAAGGGTCAGGTTCAATCACCCCCACCCACTTCTTCTTTGGCAAGGTTAGTCATTGAAAAAAGCGCATCATAAGTTAAACGTATCATGAAGCTCAACCTTAGGGGCGACATTTGCCAAACGTTATTCCACGTAATTCCACGTAATGGATCTTTGCATAGTTTCTTCCCAGTTTGTACATTGTCCCTGCTGCGACTGTTTAACACCTTTCACGAGCCTTTTGCTTTCCTCCTTGCTCCTTATTTCCTGAATGACCAGATCCCGGTGCTCTTTGGCTGTAGCCGTAGACCATCTTTGAATGCTGGCCATTCCCAATTCAGATTTCCCTGTCTGCAGTGAACTCAATGACGTCTTTTAAAGATAGGTTTTCTTTCGCCTCACTTATAACGTCTTAGGCTTTCCATTTCCTCCCTGTTTTAAGAGAGGGTTTTACTGTCTTTGCAACAGTGTCATTGGAATTGTCTAATATCATCTGGAATCTGACTTTTCCAGCTTTGAACTCCTCTGCAATAGACTTGAGCGGTAATTTTAGTTTAGATTGTTTGTGATAGAGGGATACGTTTGATAATCCTGGAAGTAAACGCAGCCATTTTCTCATACATCTACTGATTTTTGCTTCTATTGGATCAACCGTGCTCATGGGTTACTTCATATATGAGAAGAGGCCATAACAAAATTGGGATGAGCAAGTGTTGGAGACACCAACCTTGTATTTACCTTGAAGTGGATAGCGCCCGATCGTCTTTAGACTCTCAGCAATTAATTTGATATTTTCCCCTCAATAGCAACAAAATCGATGTTCACCAAATGACTGAAATGGCTAATTTGCATATTCACTTGTGGACTGGTTTGCATCAATAATGTCCCAGTTGGAATTTTTCTTTAATTTCGTGGATAAACATTGAACTAGATAAAATTGCAGTTATTTGTTTTTTATTTCTTTTAAATGAATTTACAATAAAATAATATTTGTTCCAACCCGTCTTTAAGAAAGTCATTAAGGAATAATTAATGTATCAACTCCGGCAAATTTTTAGATTAACATCTTCATCTAAATCCCCTCCCTCCCTTCCTAAAGAAATCAAAAGGCGATTACGTGTGAACACAATGAAAATCTTTACAGTAAAAAGAAAAACAATTATTCAAGTTTGTAAAACAAACGTTTTTCAAGGTGTTCACATGTAAGCGCCAAAAAAAGTATAATCTCATTCCTGAAGGAATTGTTAATTTACCATAGGGATCAGCAAACTATGGCCTGTTAACTGTACTTGAATCTGCTTGGATTTGCTTGATAAAACGTATGGAACGCAAAACTTCATGGTAAAATTTCAATTTGAATATTATGTCTAGAATACGAGATTTTCATGCTTGCGGATACCTTCTAATTACTTTGTTCTTTAAATTAAATATTTCATTTCTCCCGGCTCTCCCCTAACTTTGGTGAGTCGCAGCTTCACCAGTGACACTTAACCCTCTGCTTTACTACTAGTATGGGATCAATGTTTGGAACAACGCAATAATGAACATGTCAAAAAATTACCAAAAAAAGGATAAGGCAGAAAAGTAATTATTAAAGAAAACAGTTATGGAAGATATTAGCAATTTCAGCTGAAATAGTAACTGCGAATGAGGAGATAATTCATTTTTAAAAACTCAAAAACTTGGGCCAATTCAAAGTATGAGTTGTATTTATGTAACACGTGACAAAATAAACATGGCGACATCATTTTTCGTTGAATCATGGAAATACATGTTTTATATAATATTCCAGAAATATTTCACTAATTGTGACAATTAGATAATTTTGCTTATTGTTGAAATTGACACAAAAAGTAAGTAGTTATCATTGTTTTGTTTTGTTAATGAAAACTCAATTTTTCGGCTGTCGGATTTCGCTACAATAACGAAAAAGAACCTTTATGTTATATTTTCTTAATCTGTCTGTTTGTCTGTCTGTCCATTGTACTGGAGCAACCTGGCTAAAATTTTGTATAGACCTTTATTATAATAGAGTGCATCAAACAAAGTATTATGGTATCCGTTTACCAAACAGTTGTGACTAATATGGATTAGTATTCGATACAAAACGAACAGGAATTTATATTCAATCGCCAATTTGCCATAAAGCATTCATTCTAAGTTAACGGAGTAAAATTGTTGCCCGTTTTTAACAGGTTAAAAAGTCTAGTCCTAATGTAATTTTACTTAAAGCGTCCGAGCGCGAGCGCGCGCACACACACACACACACACACACTTTGATACGAAAAAAAAAATGTCAAATAATATTTCTAGTATTTGTTACTTGAAATCTCCATTCGATCGTTTCATTCGAAAAGATTTTTTCTTCAGAACTAAAACAAGGGAAGCTACTAAAATTTGTTACAAGAGTTACTTCCCTTGAAATTTAATTTTTTCTTTCGTTTATGATTTTTTACATTATTTCTACCAATGTATTTTCTTATCATGTGCATTTGCATTTTATAATGATGCCAGATGTTGTTTGATTATAAATTTTTAACGTTCTGACTTTTCTTCAAATATTTTTAGTGGTACACTCTTATTTTTTTTATTCTTTATACATTATACAAGTGAAATGCAAAAAAATATAGGTTAGATATTATTGGAGACTAGCAGGCCGCCCGGCATTGCCCGGTCGTAAAATACGCTTAAATATGATAGTTTGACGCATGCAGATTTCGTATTTATTATAATACAGTCGATTCTCTATCGATTATAATACATTATATTGTGCCTTATATATAGCAGTGATTTCAAAAGTAAAAAAAAAATTAAATAAATATGACTTGTGTGCTTCAGCTAGAATCGAAACCAAAACATATAGCGCTCCAGAGTTTGTCGTTACCGTTTGAGCTATAGTCACATAGATAAGAAACAGCTTAAAATGAAATGACTTTAACATATAAATGTATATTTGCGCATACGTACAAATAACACGTTTTGTCCACTTATGCCTGCCAAGTTCCAATTTTGTTTTTGTTTTGTTTGTTTGGGTTTTTTTTTTTTGTTTTTTGTTTTTTTGTTTTGTTTTGTTTTCAATTTTGGCCTCATTGGCAGCTATTTTTAGCAACTAAAGAAAAGAAAACAACGATTCACAAAAAATGCAATCATTTGACCTGCCTCGCTCCGCTCCGCGACAAAAGGAGATACACTTTGAAAAAAAAATTAAGGTAGGCAGACACACCGACATAGTAAGTTTTATAAATTAGATAATCACAATTAGTTAAATTATCCCCATAAAATCATTGATGGTCCAGAAATCGAGAATTATTTTATGTTAAATTCTTATCTTGAGGTTCTTGTTCAGAATTCCCCTATATTAAAAACACAAAATAAAGACAAACTGTATGATGTATGTACTCGTGAAGAAACGAAAATATAGCCCAACATTTACATAAATTGATTAAGTAGTTTTATTTTCATAAAATAAAAATCATTTTTAAACCATTAATGGCATATCTGTAAGCATTACAGCCTAGGTTTGATTTACTGAGTTAGCTCCCGTTGTTTTGTTTTTGTTGAAGTTTTTTTGTTTTTTTGTTTTTTTTTTTTTAGTTAGATTATTTTCAAAACAGCGACAAGACAGTTGTTTTTTTATGAAATTTGATTTTCCTATTTTAAAATAAAACTATTTAATCAAGTTTTGTGATTGTTAGAATATGATTTTTTTTCTTTTGTCACGGGTACATCATACAGATTTTCTTTTTTTCTTTTTTTAATTTAAGGAAAATTCTAAAAATGAATCAAACTTTTCTCTTAATTCAAAACAAATTCAATAAAATAACAAATTATCACAACAGAAAACATAAAATTATCGAAACATTTATTCAATTTAATTTAAATTGTAAAAAAAAAATATGATGAAAATGCAACAGTCAAATAGAAATATTAATTAATTTTTTTTTTTAATTTCTTTAATAAAATAAAAGCTAATATACATTTTCAGTGAATTCTTAAAAAAAATAATACCTCAAAATAAAATATGTCACAGTGTGTCGAATCACCGCCTCCATTTTAGTAAGCAAACAATGGCTATGCTCGATAACAGAAATAGTCACATGACCGACACGTCACGATCACGTGTGCTAACGATTTCCATTTTGTTTTTATCACAAGCAAGAAAACACACATATAAAACTTGACTTTTTCACAACTAAAAAAACACAACAGACTTTTAATTTTGAACCGAAATTAATATAGACGCAGTCAATAAATAGCTAAAACACTTATGATAGTAGGGAGTTGGCCAGGAATTAATAATAGTCATTTGTGTGTTTATTTTTCAACACCATCTTCTTTAACTTCAGAACTCTTTTATAAAGAAAGTACTTTCTCTGCAAAAATTTCCCCAAGTTGGCTAGGGAGTAGTAAGCCTTCCAAATTGTGATTGTAATGCACCAAGCCAAGTCGTCTGAGCTAAGCAACCGAAGGGTTTCAGCAGAAGTAGTTCAAGCAGCCTTTTTGAGGGCTAACTACCACAAACTATTATTGTGATTCAAACAGCTCTTATCAGGGCTAACTACTATAAATTACCTGTTTCCTGTATGCAAACTTCACTCTCTACTACTGCCTGCCTTCTGAGACTCTCTTCTACAACCATCGAACTCCGGCTTCCTGCAGCTTCCAGTCACCAATTATCAAGGCTCGGAGGTCACTCGAGGATAAGGATTAATGAGAAGTCAATAGGAAAATCTTGTAGTAGTCGTTAGTAGTGGAAGAGAAATAACTTTTTGCAGGGAGGTGCTTCGTCTCTTCTACATACAGCGCCTCGTATTCTCAAATGGTCACTCATCTGTTACTCACCAGCCTCAATGTTGCTTAACTTTAGTGATCTAATGAGAACTTGTGTGTCAATGTGATTCTTTGGTAATATAAGACGCGTAAAAAACAGTGTTCGTGATACATTAGTTTTTCTCGTACAGTTACAAACCAACAAAAAGATAACATTAACATTACATCTGCAAACAAGCAAGGATTATGCAACTAAATACTACATATTTACTTTAATACCAACCCCTTTAGCATAATGTGTTAATGGGCCAGGAGACTGACGTTCAATCCCCGGTCTAGTCATACCAGACTAAAATAAAAAAAATACTATACACTTCCTTGTTGAACACTCAGCATTACAAGGTGAGGATCAAGGGTAAGTGGTGTAATTCAGGGATATGAGTAGTGTAATTCTGTCCTCTATATCTTTGTGTAATAATCAAAGAAAAGAGGGCAGATCGTCCTCGACTATGTTCGATCCATTTACTTTTTAGTTTCATAATATCCAATCCATTTTTTTTTTATCAAGGCCCGGAAGCCACTCAGAGATAAAGGTTATTGCAAGTACAGTACGTTAGTGTGGAGATTTAATGAAGTGTTTACTTAAGGGGGCGGTTCATTAGGAATTTGTTTATGTTGGACTTGAAGACATCCAGGTTGTAGTCAGGTGGGAAGCAGGCAGACGGAACAGAGCTCCACAGGCGTGCAGTTCTAAGAAAGAAGCTTTGTTCATGGAATCTACGTTTTGATTTAGGCACAGATAAAGAGTGGGAAAAATTTTTGACAGTGGATTCGGCTAGACGGGTGCTTTTTGTGAAAGATTGGCAAGGGGGGACCAGAGATTGGCGTTCAGACGAGCATTTGCCATGGAAATAACGATAAAACAAGGATAGGGTCGCAACGTCTCTTCTGTGGGAGAGAGGTTGCAGGGAAGAGAAAAGGGCATCCCCCACTAAGCCACGAAGTCTATTTTGTACTCTGTCAAGGCAGGATAGGCTATTTTAGCAGCTCCTGCCCAGATATGGCAGCAGTATTCCATCCTTGGACGTACATGGCTTTTATATAGATAGAGAACTGCATCAGTAGTGAGATATCTTCTGGAGCGGTAGAAGGATCCCACCATCTTTCCAGCGACCTTGGCAACAGACTTGATGTACGTGTTCCATTTCAGATCAGGTGTAAAGGACAAACCCAGAACCTTGTCCAAACATGGGCTCCTCCTAGACGTGAGCCATCCATTTCAATTGATGCCAATTGATGATGTAAAGACAGGAGTTTGGTTTCAGATGCATTGAAGGTAACCAGCCACGTCTTCCCCCACTGAACCACGCGCTCAAGATCAGAGGAGAGAGAATGAAAGAGAACTTTGTCATTTACAGCCTTTGATGTGTTGCCGTAGATGGTCGTGTCATCAGCATAGATGTCAACGAATGATTTAAGTATGTGTTTAGGGAGATCATTGATGTAGATCAGGAAGAGAGTTGGGCCCAGGGTTGACCCTTGAGGGACTCCAGCATTAATACTGCATGCCTCTGATTTTTGTCCATTTACCACTACTCTAATGAGCCTATCGGAGAGAAATGATTTAATGATTGAGAAAACATTTCCAGTTATACCGTAGCTGGAAATCTTGTGAAGTAGGCTCTTATGCCATACCTTGTCGAAGACCTTTGATATGTCAAGAGTAATTGTCCTAGAAAGGAAGCCTTTGTCAAGAGATTCACTAATCCTGTGAGATATAACCGTTAGCACATCTGCGGTAGATCCAGCAGAACGGAAACCATATTGTGTGTCACTAAGAAGGTTATTTCTGCTGAGGTGGTTGACTATTTCTCGATTTAATATGGATTCCAGCAACTTATTCATGACACACAGGAGACTTATTGGTCTGTACTGAGAGGGAGATGACTTATCACCTGAATTCTTAAATACAGGGCATACTGATGAGGTTTTCCAGGGAGTCGGAAAGCACTTCTCCTTAAGGCAACGCTAAACAGTTTCGTAAGTATGGGAGCAAGTTCTGGTTGAAGTTTTTTAACACTATAATTGGGATGCTGTCAGGACCAGTTGCTTTACTGGAATCAAGGTTCTTGATTAGCTTGCACAGATATTTGTATTAATTAATTATGCGTTATTTTAAAAAGTTTTGCAAAATATTTGCTTTTGACAATAACTCAAATAATTGACTGAAAGTGATGTTCTCATTTTCATACCAAATGACATGCGTGAAATGTTAACCTTTTTTATCTACTTTTGAATGCATTAATAAAAGGGAAATAATTCGTATTAGTATTTAAATGACAGGCCGACTGATAAGAGTTATTTCCCTTGGACTGGGTTGTGATGAATTAATAAATGTTGTAATTGGCTAAGATTTCATTTTCATCGTTTATTTATTTTATTATTTTTTTTTTTTTTGTATTTATTGTTCTATTTAGTATATTAATCTTTTTCTTATCCTTATAGATTCTCAGTTCAAAGATGTAAAATAGTTGTCTCACTAGTTCAGAGTTTTCCTCGGGATTATTAAAACAAAGACGAAACGTTGATGACTATATAAATAATTTTGTTTTTTGCTAGGTACATGTATTAATGGCGGAAAATTGAAAGGTGGACATAGTTTTGAAAGCCGATGTATCATATTTTTTTGTAGGTTTCCGATTACTTTTTTGATTGTATCTGAAAGATTAAAGCCTAAAGTTTAATTCCAAAAAAAAAAAATAATAATAATGTGAAAAAATAATTATCATGAAAAATGTTTTCACGGCGACATTCAAAAACTGACAGGTTCAGCTAAATTTTAAAGTTGAAAAATTCATTTTACAAATCCCTTGAAAGATAAATATTAGTTTTCGTGGACTATTTCCAAAATAATTAGTAGAGTAAGGTCCTATGATATTGAATTTAAAAAAAAAACACCTGGTTTGTATAGGAAATAGCTTAATTAGCCCCCAAAAGCGGGAGATTATGGCTTCGCATAATCAAAACAAAACGAAAAATCGTCTAACATGAGTTCTGCGGAAGCTCAAAATGTCAGAAAGTCAAAAGGCTATCTGAAAATGACGTCGTGTGGTTGAGGGATGGGGGGCGTGCAAAACTGACTGGTGTGCTTTTTCCTCCAGCTGTGCATTCATACATTCCTATTGTGAACGTTTGTATAATTTTAAAATTTTTTAATTTAATTATTTTTTGTGTATTTTTGCTTTTAAATGTTTTTTCTCCTTCAAGATTATATAAAAACTATGTTTCGCTGAAGATTACACGTTCATTCATGCAAGGAAAATATTAGAATCTTAGATATAAAAATTATGTTAAAAATGGAATTCAAAAAAAGAGGAAATATTTTGTGTAGTCATAATTTTTTGTGTGCGAAAATACTGAATAAACAATGCTTAATTCAAATAGTCAAAGTTGACTTTCCATGTCTCACTGACTTTAGCAAATAGGGCACATACCTTTATAAATATGTGCTAATATTATCTCCCCTCTGATGAGATGGTAGACATCGAAACCCGATAGGTTAAGGTGATTAAATTTCTAAAGTATTCTTTGTCTTGCTTAGAATAATAAAAATCTTTGATATGAAAATCAAACACTTCATTTCAATAACGTTTTTTTTTTAATTCATTGAATCACTATAATTAATTTATTTGCTCTATCTTGTATATTGAGCAATTCTTATTTAGATGGGATAATACTTATAGAATATTACTGCCAGTAATATTTTGTAAATCTTATAATCACAGGTTTACATATCAGCTGATTGTTAAATAACTTTATTCTGAAGAATATATTATATATATATATATATATATATATATATATATATATATATATATATATAAGCGAGATAAGACACTGATAGAGTTGAGATGAAAATCCTGATAGATATTACTATTAAATTCGAATATATGTGTCTATATGTTGTTTCAGAATTTAAAATTTAACCACCAAACATTATATATATATATATATATATATATATATATAAAGTTGAAGGTCTCTGTGTGTGTGCGTGTGTGTGTGTGTGTGTGTGTGGTCACGAATAGGCTCCTATATGGTTAACTATTATAGAAAACTGATCACATATAATGATAGAAGATGTATCGAAACACAGAAATGGGTATGTTTGATCTGGCATAATGATCTGGCATTAAAATTGTGGGGTCTGCGTTCGCGCCTGGTCCACAAAGTATGGAAATAAAAAATTTAAAAATTTAAAAAAAAACGTTTACAAGTGTGTTTGATATAGATGTACGTAATAATATTTTGATAAGTATGTTTTAACTTAAATAGGGATGGTATAATAAAATTGTGGGGTCTGCGTTCGCGCCTGGTCCACAAAGTATGGAAATAAAAAATTTAAAAATTAAAAAAAAAAAAACGTTTACAAGTGTGTTTGATATAGATGTACATAAGAATACTTTGATAAGTATGTTTTAACTTAAATAGGGATGGTATAATAAAATTGTGGGGTTTGCGTTTGCGCCTGGCCTCCATGGAATGGAAATAGGCACAAACTTTAATAAAGACTTTTCATATCTATCTGCGTAAGTATACTTGGATAATTATGTTTCAGTTTGAAGAAATATGGTATAATAAAATTATGGGGTGTTCGTTTGCGCCTGACCTCCATAGAATGGAAATATGTCACAAAGTTTAACAAGGTTTTTAAATATAGATCCACAGATTATTGTGATAAATGTTTCAGTGTGAACAGATATGGTATAATAAATTATGGGGTTTATCTATTTTATTTTTACTTTCATCGTATTTTGCTTTGGTTTTAATACCCCCAAATTCGAAGCTATCTCTGTACAACCCTTCCTTTTCATAACCTATCATACTTTAATACATCAGAGTCCATTTTCTGTAGGCTGTTTTTGAACCCAGTCAACGACGGGTACTTTTGTTAGTATATATATATATATATATATATATAGTATTTAATTATAGAAGAGATACATGACAAAAAAATTTAAAATTACAACTTAGGTGTTTCTTCTTTTAATCGTTGATTGGTTTTATGTATAATTGTATCGGAATCGGAAAAATAATTAGTGATGGGACCATTACAATATTTTTCCGATTCCAATACAATTACTGATTCTGATTCTTTTACAACCTCTAAATATTCGATGCTTGTTAAGATAGATTGAGTTTTTTTATAAATATGTGGTTTTATGCAAAAACAACAATACTTACTTGCCATTTTGCGAATAGTAATATATCCAAAAATTACGAAAATTCATCAAGTAGAACAACTGCTAATGTGTTTTTATTTAAAAAAAAAAAAGGTTTATCGTTATGGTCTGAAAGAATAAGTCAAGCAAAAAGGGAGATAAGCCAGTTTAGCGAAAGAAATATTTAAACAGCAAAATCAGTAAAATTTAATAAAATTTATTTCATAAACATAATTTGGGGGGACTTGGACTTGTACAGTTTAATCAAGACATTAAAAAATGAAAATATCGAAAAAAAAGTTTAAATTGTACGTATCCGTTATGGAATGAAGTTCTCTGAAAAAAAATTTCACTTAATTTCATTGAGTAGTTTTTGTTTTACAGCGAAGGAAGAAAAGCTAGTATTAAAGATGGGGAGGGAGTATCGGCGCTGTAACTGGAGTTATCTCCCCGTAGCATGTTCTAAACTCCAAACAAAAATTTTTTTAAATTCCAAGATAACTGCCTTCAACGCGCTCTCATAAAGACATGTTTTTCCGCTGTAAAAAAAAAAAAAAAAAAAAAAAAAAAAAAAAAAAACTACTCAATCAAATTAAATGAAATTTTTTTTCGGAGATCTTCAGTTCAAAACGGATACGTACAATATAACCTTTTTTCGATATTTTTATTTTTTAATGTTAAAAGACATCTTGAAAAAGAGTTAAAAACATATTTAATTTTAAAAAAGGAAGCACAAGATAAGTGGATAGTACTCCGCGGATTAAGGACTATCCACTTGTGCTCCTTTTTTTAAAATTAAATGTTTTTAACTCTTTTTCAAGATGTCTTTTAACATGTTTTATTAATCATTTGTTCATATTATAAGCTCTATTTCCTTTTCGGTTTTATTGAGCTTTTACATCTGGCTGAGTTTATTTTACTTGTAAATATTAACTCTTTAATATTTATAATATATTTTAAGTTTACGCTTTTGATTACCTTGGTAAACTTATTGTAATTTTTATTATATATATATATATATATATAACTACTTAATTTACTCACATAAAATTAATATACGAAAGTATAGATTTATGCGTAAACTTTAAGTATTTACTTCAAAAGTGCTCAATACGTAAGTAGAGCTAGTTAGTAATTTATAAAATATATATGGCGATTAAGCTACACTGGCGCATAAGCCTGAGGAGTCCTAGAGTGGATGAAACGCCGAATATTCAGTGTAGCTTAATCGCCATATATATTTTATAAATTACTATATATATATATATATATATATATATATATATATATATATATATATATATATATATATATATATTTCAATAAGGTGAAAAGCTATAGCAAACATCACATATGAGTATTTTAACCATAGTTCCTGATTTCAAAAGGCGAAAAACTAAAAGATACATCTGCATTACTTTTAATGCTAGGTTTATTTATGGTGTCTTTTAGATTTAATAAAAACCCTTTAAAATTTGCTGATGAGGAGACCTTGTTTATTAAAAAACTATATGTAATAATTATTATCCGTAACTTGATGTCTACCACAATAAAAACACGGTTTTCCGAAACGATCGTACAGATAATTGATTTTGTTGTTGTTCCTTCTTGTGAAACTGATTTTTAATTTGATTATAATTTGTTTTTTAAATTTTAAATTATCAATCACATTATTTAATATTGAATTAGCTCTAGGATATTTACCTATCGAACTTATTATATATCTAAATTACAACGAGCACTTTTTCTTTCCTGTATTTTAATGAAACTAGTAATTTCACTGTTACATTGAAATACACTCAGCTCTTTAGACTATTGTTCTAATCTCCTTTAAATTATATATAACTACTTCATTTACTCACACAAAGTTAATATACGAAAGTATAGATTTATGCGTAAACTTTAAGTATTTACTTCAAAAGTGCTCAATACGTAGGTAGAGCTAGTTAGTAATTTATAAAATATATATGGCGATTAAGCTACACTGAATATTCTGCGTTTCATCCACTGTAGGATTCGTCAGGCTTATGCGCGAATTTTGTGGTTGCTTCTTGTTTTTATATATGTTGGCCTGACGAATCCTACAGTGGATGAAACGCAGAATATTCAGTGTAGCTTAATCGCCATATATATTTTATAAATTACTATATATATATATATATATATATATATATATATATATATATATATATATATATGTATATATACGGGAGAGGGATATTTTACAATCCACAGAGGTATGAAAAAGTGGTCAAAAAGCAAATGCATAACAAAAAAAAATGTCATCAAAAGCAAGATACGTTACTCTTCTACCTATCTAGAAAAGATTTTTGTGGTTACTCTTTATAATGTTTATTTGGTTAGAAAAACATATAGTGTTGAGCGTTAGTGAGAACAAGAAAAAAAATGCACGTGATTTAAAATGATTTAACAATAAAAATAAAAACAAAATACTGTTAGAAACTCACCCAATACATGTTACCCTGACATATATTGGTGGGTTTCTAACATAATTTTGTTGTTGTTTTTTTTATTTATTTATTTTTAAGTACTTTTCCAAACTTTAAATATTTACGTATCAATTCACGGCCATTTTTCTAGTTCTCACCTAGCGCTCGACACTATATGCTTTTCAAACTGAATAAACGTTTTAGAGTGAATAAAACCACTAAAACCCTTTTATAGATTTGTTTTTCGAGCACTTTTTCGTACCTCTGTGGATTGTAAAACAAACTTGTTTTTGTAATGTAACAAAATTTTAACATTAAAATAGTTGGAAAACAATTTTTTTTTGGGGGGGGGGTATCTTTTTTAGATTAGGTCCATCTCCACAATTTTCTTTTAAATGACACTTTTTAAAAGTTTCGACTATGCTGAATACGAAAATCGCATTGAAATTTTGCAGAAATAATTAGTTATCGAGATATAAAAACTTGTATTATGCATTGTATTCTTTGGCGGCCATCTTTTTTACGCGCGTGCAGTGTCAGTCATAGATGAGTATATTTGTTTATAGCCTGCACGCACGTAAAAAAGATGGCCACCAAAGAATACAATGCATAACACAACTTTTTATATTTCGATAACTACTTATTTCTACAAAATTTCAATGCGATTTTATTTTCGTATTCAGCGTAGTTGAAAACCTATTCAAGTCGTCATTTAAAAGAAAATTGTTGAGGTGGACCTAATCTGAAAATTTACCATTTTTTCTTGCAATTAATCAGAAGTGACTTTTCCAGGGCATTTATCGTGAAACCCAAATATCAGCTGACGTGATATTGTAAACAAATTGCGTTTTTTTTTTTTTTTTTCAATTTAAAAAAAATGGACTGCGTATGAAAATTTTAAGGAATAGCTTAGTAAAATAGAGTTATCTCCCATGAACCAGTGATGGCGATTGTAAAAGCGTCAAATATTTATCATTTTAGCAACTTAACTTAATAAACAGTTAAAAAAAATTAAAACATTTTTCTGACTCTCGATTCCGATTAATCGTCCTAGCACTAGTAATGCTATATGTATTATTATTATTATTATTATTATTATTATTATTACAACAACAACAACAACAATAACAATAATAATAATAATAATAATAATAATAATAAAATAAAAAAAAAAATAAAAAAAAAAACAACCAACCCCATCAAAGCAACGATTGACAAAACACAAGAAAACAGTAAATGCAGACTCTGTGGACAAAAAGACAAAACGATAAACCATATAGTAAGACAATGCAGCAAACTGTCCCAAAAGGAATACAAGAACAGGTACGACCACGTGGGGAGGGCAGTACACTAGCAATTATGCAAACAGCTGCATCTTGAACGCACAAACAAATGGTACAAGCATAAGACTTGAAAACGAGAATCACAAAATCCTATGGGACATGGACATACAAACAGATAAACACATCCAAGCAAGAAGACCGGATATTGTAATAATTAACAAGAAAGAAAAGTCCTATCAAATCGTAGACTTTGCTGTTCCAGCTGACCACAGGGTGAATATCAAAGAAAAGGAGAAACGGGGCAAATCCACAGAGCTAGCCAAAGAGCTGAAAGGGATATGGATGATGAAGAAAATCAGGATAATACCTATAATAGTCGGGTCACTAGAAACAATTCGGAAAAACTTGGAAAAAAGAATGAGAAAAATTGCAATTAGAGAAATGCCTGGAAAGATACAATGAATAACAATAATGAAAACAGTTGAAATATTAAGAAAAACCTTTGAATGCAGAGACTAACACACATGAACCACATGCACGGGTTAGACAAACTGCTGCAAAGGCAAAACATGAAGAAGCGTTACATGGAACCTAGAAAATTGAAGATGCATATCTATAAGTTCGCTATCCCTTCCTCGATTCCCTCCCATTGCCCCATCACTGCTCCTGCCCAAAAGAGGGATGCCAAATAGTCGAGAAGGGTCAAGTCGGATAGAAAGACTGAGGAAAGAGCGCTGACCAGACCTCCGCTGAACAAGTGCAAAGAGAACTGGGACCTTGGAAAGGCTTATTGCTACTCAAATTCCAGTTGAGACTAATGGCTGCTGCCAGCAAGAAATCAATGGTAAGTGGCTGTTGCGGTAACGCAAATTCGTTTGCAAATGTTATCGAAAGTGTTGGAGACTACTGGAAATCTGGGAAGACTTGTTGTCACTCAGCTTCCAGGGAACACCACAAGTTGTTTTCAAGGAGAGATCTTTGATGACCTGTGTGAAAGCTACGTGTGAGCCAATAATAATAACATAGTATATGTGTGTGTGTGTGTATATATATATATATATATATATATATATATATATATAGAGAGAGAGAGAGAGAGAGAGAGAGAGAGAGAGACTAAATTTTATGTTCATCAACGTTTCGTCTTTATTTCAAGACTTCCTCTGGATGAATGAAATTAAGAAAACAAAATACAAGTACAAATATTTGAAGAAATATTTTTGATGTAACGAAATGTATAATCCTGTTCCATTTGAAAAGTGTTTTCAAACCTACTTATTCTTATTAGATAATGCGAACGATTCGCGCATGCGCATTCGTGAAACAGTTAACAAACGGATAAAAATTTGAGAGCATCCAAGTTTTATCAATTTTTCAATTTTGACTCCTTAGCAGCCCTTTTTTCGGATGAAAATCGATTAAAAACATTTCTACGTGTCTGAATACCCTATATACTATATTCACATATCCAGATTTATTCATTTTACCCTCGACCATCTGTAAGTTTGTGGTTCGGCTGCTGACATCACTCCCCAAACCATTACTTTGGTACCTTTTTGCAAATGAGAGCCTGACTTCTTTGTGGCGTTTAAACAGTTTTAGTTTATGTTTCTTCATTTTTTTTTTTCATTCCACTTCTATTCAAAAATCTCTTAACTGTTCTTGCTGAAGCATTGCATTCACTTTCAGCTTTAATTTTCGAGCTGGGCATGTCTTTATTAGCTTTCACGGTCCATAGAATTCTTCTACCCATTACTGAACTTATACTTTTGGGGCGACCGCCAGGATTTTTCTTACTATAATCAAGAATGAGTGCACTGTCTTCATAGACTTTCCAATTTTTTCAGTTACTGCATGAATCGTCAACTTCTGGTCGCGATAAGAAAGACTCTTCCCACACTCAGATTCTGGAAGCTTTTTACCTTTGCTCATCACGAAAATAAGGATAAATGGTTTATATTATAAAGCTAAGGTATAAACCAGTCACGTGCGTTCTAGCGCTAGGCGAGTTGACAGACTCGAGGAGGCTCTTGAGCAACGGCACTGTGTTATTGTGCACATAGAAGTTTCCAGACTGCACCCACCCACAGCAGAGTCCTGTCTCGTTTACAGAGAAAATGGGAGATAACCCCAGCGTACTTCTGGCTGAGTCAAAGAGGAGTAAGTGGTTTCCAAAAGGGGACGTAATTATCATCTCTACATAAAAAATTATGATGTCCTGAGAAAATACACAATCATAAGAACTTAGAGTTCAATAAAATTCACCAATGTCTTATAAAAAAAATATATTCGTATACTCCTGGTAAGAGCATGAAGAAGTATTCCTGAAGAAACTGAAATACTTAAAAGTTTTCTGAATATTGAAAAAAAAAGTGTGTTTCGTACGAGGGGTGTGCAATAAGTAATGCCCCTGACCCACTTCCCATAGCAGTAGAGCAACGAAACTTGGCACAGTTATAAGTCTTTCTCTACATAGGAACCATCCCGAGTTATGCAATACTCCCATCGTTTGATGCAGCTCTGGAGACAGTTTTTATAGAACACCCTAGGTTGGTCCTCCAACCACGACGTGACTTCAGAAATCAAGGCTGCATCATCTGGGAAACGCTTTCCTTTCAAAAACAACTTCATGGCTGGGAAGAGGTGAAAGTCAGAGGGTGCAAGGTCAGGAGAGTAGGGAGGATGAGGAAGGATTTCATAACCACACGCCCGTGCTTCTGATCTGGCAACATGCGAGTTGTGGACCGAAGCGTTGTCCTGCAGGAGAAGGGTACCTTTGCTGATCTTGCCTCGCCTCTTGATTTTGATAGCTTCCTTTAATTTCCTCAAAAGTGAAGCATAATAGGCTCCTGTAATTGTGGTACCCTTTGCCAGGAAATCTGTCATCACTACTCCGTCCTGGTCTCAGAAGACTGTGAGCCAGTGGAGGGCTGCACCCTTGCCTTCTTTGGAGGTGGTGAGTCCAAGTGCTTCCACTGCATTGACTGGGATTTGGTCTCTGGATCATAGTGATGGACCCAGGTTTCATCCTGTGTAATCAGTCTTTTGAAAATCTTTGACTCATCTTCTTGGCACATCTCCAAATTCATCCTCGAGCACTAGACGCATTCTCGCTTTTGGAAGGGTGTGAGCAACCTGGGAATACATCTGGTAGATACCTTATGCATATGGTCATGAATGATAGTTTCCACAGACCCTGTACTAATCTTGACATCTTGGGCTATTTGGCGAATAGTAATGCACCGATCTTCTAAAATGGCAGCTTCAACTTGACGAACAGATGCCTCATCAATGGCAGGGGAGGGGGATCAGGTCTGAGAGCTGTTTCCACAAACTTCCGGCCATGTTTGAAATCACGATATCAGCGTTTTACAAGGTCATATGATGGGGTATTATCACCATAAGTATATTTCATTTCCTTAAAAGTCTCCTGTGGTGTGCGTCCTTTCAAATACAAAAACTGGATCACTGCTTGACATTCAACAGGCTCCATTTCACACCTGACTCACAATTAGTTCAGAACTGTAATTTGCCACATAACCCGTAGAGATATAAATCATTGCACATGCAAAATTTCAGCTAGATCAGACAACTGGAAGTGGGTCAGGGGCATTACTTATTACACACCCCTCGTATGTTTCTAAAGTTTTGTCCAACACTATGTATAAGTGCTCTAAGTTCATCAGAGCACATTCCATTTAGCCTGACTGATATCAACCCTTTTGATTGAACTGCATGGGAAGAAGGTGTGAGATGTTGCCTGGTGTTTCTCGAAGTATGGGACTCTTACGATGATGGCAACCGCCTGTTTTGTGAGAAATGGCATTCTGCGCCTAGTCTGGTTTACTACCGTGTCTGTTGTGGTTATATAGTCCAATTTTAAATTTGCAGCTATGTTGGCAGTTGCTACAAGTGTAGTCAGTGGTAGTAGCGACTCTTATAGCACCTTAAGTACAGAAATCTGATGATGATGATGATGAGAAATAGAAACCTCATAATGATGATGGTGATGATGATAAGCAGTAGTATTAATCACAGAATTATAAAAGAATTTACTTTTATATTTCTACTACTCATCATGTTAGAATTATGTTTAGATTACGGATTAGCAATTTAAATTTTTTTTTTTTTTTTTTTTTTTACAAAGAATAAAAAACATTTTGTTTCTGTATTTTTTAGATGAGGATTAATAATTCATATTATTTGGATTATTCAAACTACTGTTCTCATCTTGAGTGTTATTTTCATAATGTTTCGAAATTCCATGCGGATTCCTCAAGTTCGACACAGTACACCTGAAGAAGGTCAGAGGTTACATTGTGAAAATAACACTCTAGATGAAAACAAGTCTGTATAATCCAAATATTATGAATAAAAACAGAGTTTATATTATAGACATTTGTTTTTGAACATTTTTCATCCATAAAAATTTTAAGAACAGTGTGATTATAGACAAAAAAAAAAAAAAAAAAAAAAAATGCCACGCATCAAATTGTTTATAGAATTCAAAACTCTTTCTACAATCCAACATTTGGTGCAAATAAACGTCAGTCGATGTCTGGCTTGTCCTCCAAGTTTCAATCATGAACATCCAACAGTTTGTTTTATTGTTCTACAATTATACGCTTGAAATATGTCCTGCGAGAGCACATCTGGATATGATAGGATTCGTAGATTTTCACAAACTGATTCAGAAAATGACACCTTGAAAAGTCTTTGTCTATACATATTTATAAATACCTAGCAGGCCACCTGGCATTGCCCGGTCGTAAAATATGCATAGATATAATAATTTAATTAATGCAGAATTTTTTTTTAAAAGAAGTAAAAAAAAAAAAAAAAAAACCGGAATGAAACTGAGACATGTGCATACAAGTATTGTGTTCTTTAGAAACGGTTCACTGCTTGTAAGTAAAAGAAATACTCGGGCTGAGATCGAAACCAAAACCTAATGACAGTTAGTCAAGTACGATAACCACTAGACCATTTTGGCATGATCTTTAAACTGTTTTCAAATCAACTTATACTTAACATAAGGAAGCTGTCATGTTTCACAACTGCGGATCCACAGTTGTAAAACAATTGAAACAGATAAAAAGCCAATGCCCCCCCCCACACACACACGTACCAATTTTTCAATTTTGATCCCTTAGCAATCCTTTTTTTCCGGTTGAAAATGGATCAAAAAGTTTTCCACATGTCTGAATATCCTATATGCCAAATTCCAAGCCTGTAGATCAAACATTCATTGAGTATATAGGTTGAGACATGTCCTCACACACACACACACACACACACATATTTTTATCGATTATACAGACTTAACAAATTACTACCTTTTTTTGAGAATCTATTTCTTATACCTTAAAGATGATATGTTTATGTATAAAACAGTAATACTTATGCAGAATAAGGACCGTCTTATTGTCAGAATTTCCCGGGCAATTTACATAAAACATGGGAAAATGCCAGACGAAAATTTTGTTACCTTTTTTTTTTTTTCGCATGCAAATGCTAGACACTTTTTTCAAAGAAAAATAGATTATTTCTGTTATTACAACGAGAAATTAAGTAAAAAAAAAAAAAAAAAAAATGAAAACAATATTCTTTTTTTGTTGTTATGAATAACTGGACAATTAAAATAAAAAAAAAAATAAAAAATACTTATTGTAAGGTAAGTTTTATGAAGAAATATTTATTTTTTGAATAACAAACAACTGAAAACAAAAAAAAGCATCTGATTTTTTAATTTTTTTCTTTTTAGATAAATAAGAATAAATGTTTATTTTTTTGTTCCTCCTGACAAAGGAGGGATTGGGCCTAGTAATCCACTCCCGTTCGTCCGTTCACACTTTTCTCAATAACTATGCTTTGGATTTTTTTTTAATTTTGCACACACATTAGTCATGGTGAAAGTAAATTTTTGCCAGAATAGATTTTCCGGGATAACTTTGGTTGCCTCCAAAGGGGCCATTATAAGAATAAAATTGCCCGCAAATTGTTCATCTATTTATTTGTTTGCACTTTTCTTAATAACTACGCCTTTGATTTTTTGGAAATTTGGCACACACATTAGTCATGGTGAAAGTAAATAAATTAATGATAGCAAATAAATGGTTTCTTAACTGCCGTGATTCCATTGGCTCAGTGTTTCAGCACCTTTTGGCATTTGACTAAACTGCCTGGAAAATTCTGACAATAGCAGTCTTTTTTTTCTTAAAAAAGAGCAATAATTAATTTGCAAAGACGTAACAAAAGAAGTTAAGCTCAAATTGTGAACATGTAATTATTAAGATATAATGAATGTCTAAAAGTTTTTATTTTAGTGTCATTCTTCAAACTCCTTGGCTTAACATTCACAGACAACATGAATTGGAACAAATACATTGAGGAAATTGCTAAGGCTGCTGCAAAGAAGTTATGCTTTCTCTAACCGTGCCTGAAAATTTCTCACAGCAGACAGTATCCTATATGTTTACAAAGCCACAATTTGCTCATGCATGGGGCATTGTTGATCTGGGCTTTTGCATCTAGCATTAGTTTCTCTTCATTTTCAATAACAAATAAAATGAGATTCTTTATACCTACACGCTGGTTTTATGCAGAGGCTTTTTATTCTCTTAATTGTCACAGTTTCTCTCCACCACATTTTATGAGTGACCATTTTGTCTTGTCTGTTTAACTGACACAAATTAAACCTTTTATGCAGGAAAGACACAAGGAAACATTCGCTGAGTTTTCTTCAAAGCTTTATTTGGATAATTGACGCATGGAGAGAAAGAGACTAATGTTATCTTTTTTAGTTATTTACTTTCTAAGCTTAACTTTCAAAGAATGAGTAAACATGTAAAACATTATACAACTGGATATTTGTTAATAGAACTGAACTGTGCATATCGAAAAGAAAGGCATAGACTGCAGTTTATTTGTACCAAATATGGTTGGATTGCAGAAAGGATTGTGTATTTTTATTTGACTATTATTTCAGAATTTTCCTTCTCCTAAATGAGTTGCCTTACTAAGGCTTGAGAATTAATTAGCTTAAGATATCTATAAAAGTGAGAATGTGTGTCTGTGTGTGAGAGTACACTTCTCAACCTATATTATCAATGAATTAGTGATCTACATACTTGAAATTTGGTAGATAGGGTATTCAGACATGTGGAAATGTTTTTAATCGGTTTCCATTCAAAAAAAAAAAAAAAAAAAAAAAATGGGGGCTTCTAAGAGGTCAAAATTGAAAAATTTGAAGTTGGGAGTCATCAGATTTTTATCTGTTTGTCAACAGTTTTACGAATGTACAGGCACGGCCGTGAAACATAACAACTTCTATATTTTAAGAAGTAGGTTTGAAAACCATTTTTTAAAGATCGTGTCAAGCTGGTCAACTGGTTATTGTACTTGACTCACTGTCTTTAGGTTTCGGTTTCGAGCTCAGCTTGAGTATAATTATTATTCTTTTTTTTACTTAGAAGAAGTGAACTATTTAGAAAAAAAACAATACTCACATGCACATTTCTCATTCTGTATTAATTAAAATATAATTATGCATATTTTATGACCGGGCAACGCCGGGCAGCCTGGTAGTTGTCTCCAATAATATCATTTATATAAAATGCGAAGCCATCTCTCTTCTTCGCTATCATAAATTAATTGCGGAAAAAAGATAGCAAATTTTCTTAACGATTCCATACATGGCATTTTTTTTTCATGGCTGGAAATAGCATACATCAAAAGATGACACGAGGCAAGAAACAAAAAAAAAAATGATTTTATTTATGCAGATCATTTATGAAATGAAGACCAAAATAAATGCTTGTTTGTTTTTTGTTTTTTTTATATAGCACAAAAAATATTTTACCCTGAGCATTTATAAATTACAAAAAGTCCATTTATTTATCGTTCGGTAAACCAGTAATGTATAGACACAGCGGAATAGAAACAAAATGGCCGCAGAGTTCAAGTTTCATGCCAAAACTGCAACTGAAAGAAATCCTTACTTTGTATATAAATCATAAAAGATAAGTGTTCGTTAAGGAAAGTTTGCTTTTGTGAAAGACAAATTTTCCGGAATAAAACTTAATAATAAATGAAAGGATATAAAATGAAAAGATAATTTCTCGAAACACACATGATGATGTAAATTGATTGTGTGATGAAACTGTTTATCATCAGTTATTTTTCTGTAGAAACTGAATATACGGAGGGGGGGGTCATTTTATATGTGTAAGGTTGGTGCAAAAATGTTTATATATATATATATAGTTGAATGTCGAAAAACGACATTTTTGCACCAACCGAATATATATATTTCACTCATTAACTTTTGCATGACAGAATGGTGGCACACATAAGTGTATGCACATATATATATATATATATATATATATATATATATATATATATCAGCCGAGAAAGAAAATGGGCAAGGAGTTCGAGTTTATGTAAAAACTAAAATTAAAAGAAATCCTTACTCTGTTCTTTGCTAAAGGAAAAAAAAAGTTTTTTTTCATATTGCATGACAAAATCCATTTTTTTAACATTTCCATCTCCAACCATCAATTGATTGCGAATAACAGTTCATTGTGCATGGTAAATTACAGATTTCACATTGCCAAGAACCGACAATCAGCCAATGCTTGATAATTCATTGAATCATTTCAAAATTGTCGGCCAGTTTTACGACAAGTTAGAAGATTGTTTTATTTCTTCAGTCTGCGACAAATCATTGTCATGAACATCAATTACAAGACTTATTGGACGCACTCTAAAACTCAGTGGACATTTTGCTTCTAGACCACCGTGTCTATGCATTACCGGCAAACCTTTACGATAATTTTTTTTTTTTTCGTATTTTTTAACGCACGTATGATTTAGATCAATAAAAACTTTAAAATATATGAATTTTTTTGGAGATGACAATTGAAAATTTGTGATATTTAGATTATTCTTTCCATCTTGGTTGTTATTTTGACAACAACATTTCAGCCAATGGAACCTCCGACCTTCTTCAGATGCATCTGTTTGAATATTATTTAATTAACTGGAATTCTTATTGAGAGGAGTAAATTTGTATTATTTATTGCGGACTATTCTCATCCTCATCTTCTAGTTGTTATTTCATGATGTTTCGGCCAATTATTCTTCTGGCCTTCGTCAGGTGGTTAACCGTGATGAGATAGTAACTCCGAATCTCCTAACTGTATTCTCAGCAATTACTGCCTTCCATAGTTGTCGTCTCACCATGTTTTTGGCCAACTAAGCCTCTGGCTGGCTTTGGGTAGATTTGAAACCGCTATCTCCAGACAATGCTCACCTGGAACCGTAGAGATTCAACGTCTATCCACTACGCCACGGGCCTCGAAGGGCGATCAAGGTTGGATTTTTTTTTTATCTTATAAATCCACGTTTATTTGTTATCTGATCTTCCATTGTCGGGTCTGTAGCGAATGGTATATTATTTAATTAATTGGAATTCATTATTGAGATGAGTGATTTGTATTATAGTTGTTGCTTCACGACTTTTCGGCCAACTATTCCTCTCGAAACGTCGTGAAAACAACAACTTAAAGATGAGGATAATTGTTCGCAAATAAAGAAACGGATAAATAACACGTCTGTTTGAAGTTGGGAATCTTTCCGTTAAGCATGGGAACCTATACAGAATTTTGAACAGTACCCTTTATTTAATCAACAGGGTAGATTGTTCTCGTCCTATCAGTCATGACCTGTGTCTTATAGTATATATATATATCCATGTGCACTTATCATTAAATGATGAGAAAACAAAAAGTATATTATTAGGTTGGTGCAAAAATAATGTTTTTTGACGACGTATAATATATAAAGATAAAGATAGATAAAAAAAATTTAAAAAAAACATTTTTGCACCAATTATTATTGTTGGATATTTCACAGGTTACCCCAGGAAGAGCATTTAATGGGTTGCACAACCGCAGATTGATTCCATGTAAGGAATATAAGACTTTCAAACAGTCTATTGGATAATTTGACCAGAAATATCGGTCAAAGGATTAGAACAATAGACAATGGGAAATATTAAACATTCCATATATATATATATATATATATATATATATATATATATATAAATCAACACAATGGAAAGCAAGCAACAGTCGGTCACAGAGCAAAGACAAGCTGACAAATTTTCTTCACTGCTAAACATCCGCACTACACCCTTGCCACATGCCTTCACTGATGTCTCATGTATGAGGCATAATAACTAAATAAAAACTGGTGTCAGTGTGGAATAAAGAATATATTTTTACAGATCAGCGGTGTTGTGTTTCATTTGCTGTCAATATGTATTTATCATAGACCAGTAACAAAAGCTGATTTAGGAATTATGTAGACTGAAAAGCACATTTGAACAACTGACCATAGTAAATATATAACATTATATTGTTGATCATTATTGGTTATTAATCTATAATATATATATATATATATTGTATGCATTTAAGCAGCATTCTTTCATTTAAACAAACATTGTTAAAGACAACAGAGAGCTTCCGTTTAATTAGACCTTATTTTATGTTTTCAATTTCAGTGTGTAGATCAAAAGAATTAATATAAGTTCGAAGTTGGCCATGGAGGTGCTTTTCGCCTTTCCCAGAAGACATCATTAGGAAGGATGTGTGAATATTATTTGCAAGGAGAGCTGGTAGAATCTTTGATAGTAGCAGCGTTGAATGTGTGCAAGGCTGTGAGTGTTCAGTTTGGAAGTGGGGGGGGGGGGGTAGCAATTCTGTGGATAGTACTAGGTTACATAGAGGGAGGGGGAATATATATATATATATATATAACTAGCCTGGGTGTTTGGAGGTGTGTGTTGAGCAAAAAAAGTGGTAGTAGGCAGACAGGTTCGATCCCGTGACGCGAAGGCGGAAAAGTATGTGAAAGAAAATCTGACGTCTTAGCCGATATCTCCATGACACGACCAGAAGTCAAAAGCATTGAAATTGACTGAGTCAATCCAACGGTGACAATGACTTGTTAAAATGTCGGGGGGTAAAAAAAGAAAAAAAAAAATCAACTCTCCCAGTTGTACAAAATGGCTAAGTTTAGGGTGAAGGAATTAAAGTTTTAGGCCAATTTTTCGATATTTGTCATTTGAGATGTTGAGCTTTAAAATGAATCCGATTTTGTCAGGATCTGCCGCCTCTGTCGAAAGTTTTTGCGAGACATACAAACATACAAACATTTAAACAGACAGGGAGATTTATATTATAGATTATTATATTGTTAATATATTATTCTTATTTACTTGGTCATGACTCAAGTTTGAACTAAAGTTTCACAAGTTCGCTAGAGTGCACCTGAAGAAGGTTAGCGGTTACATCAGCCGAAACTTTATGAAAATAGTCGAAACAATACAAATTATCAATGTCTTTAACAACTAACAGCCACATTTAATCTTACAAAATGCCCAACTTTTTTGGCCACTCTCGTGCATAACATCTTAACGCACAAATGTTACAATACTGCGTCCATATTTATTTGACTTGCGCCCCCATGAGGGCAAAGTTACACATACGGTTAGATTTTAATATAGGAAATGTTTAGCTCCCAAAAAGGAACACTCTGAATGAGAACAAAAATACCTGCTATGGTTTCCTCAGCAGCCCCTATGGATGAGGGCATCTCCATGAGGAGAGTGTAATGCATGGGAGGATGGCTTTCTGAAACCAAACAGATACTACTACACTACAATCCTAGCCCAATGGCTGGATAAATAAAAAAAATAAAAAAAATCTTAGTCTTAATTAGTTTTAGAGGGAATTTTTCTTTCAAGATTTATCAAAATAAAAAAAATTAGTGGATTTTTAGAAACACATAACCCTATGTGTAGTGTATGTCAGAGCTGTTTTCTTTTTATGTAATCAGCAATTTCAGGTTTTTAATGGTTACATCAAGTTTGCCACAAGGCCAGAGTTTTAGGATGTCAAAACTTTTTCCAGAAATAATAAAAAAAAAAAAAAAAAAAAAAAAGTTAAATTTTCAAAGTAACAGCTTTCATTGTTTTGTTTTTTTTTGGGGTTTTTTTTTTTTCACTGGGATTTTTCCTTTTGTTCAACAACAACAAAATAAAAAAATTATACTTAAAAATTCATCAAAAAGACAGTACAACATTTGAGCAAAAGTGTAATCTATTTTAACATTATGACTTACAAACAAAATGAGACAGTATCTCCAGAATGGAGACCATTTTTTTCTTCTTGTCTTTCTCTTCTGTCTTCAACTGGAGACAACATCCTATGCTACAGGCTGTTTCATCGCACAGCTGGGAAGAACAACTGGAGGCCCATTGGAAAATGCTTGATTATCAGAAATTTTTAAGGAAATTCAGTCAATTATATTTTAAAATACTAATTCTATGTATTCTTAAACACAGAGCCAGAATATCAATCACAGGCAACGACTTAATGATTGCATTCAACTGCCTAAAATCTATGCCCACAGTCCTTCTCAACTAGAAACGAGTGATAAAAATACTAAATTTTTGTTGCAAAAACTCAGAAGTATTAAAACAAAATAAAGGGTCAAATAAGATGGCTGATAAAAGATGTCTTTGCATATCGGTTCGAATATTATTGCATGCATTTTTTCTAATATAGTCGGCTTTATATTCTTCATGAATTTCTGAAATTAACTTTTTAAGGCTGGAAGCACTCAAAAAACTAAGTTCCAGACATTTACAATGCAAAAACGATTGCAGGCACACCATAACACGTTGACCCATCTTTCAATACTTCAATGTTCTCACTTCACATAATCAACACGGTCTATCGAATGCCATTAAACGTTAACCCTCTCAACATCAGGGACAAAAATCCTGTAAACTGTTAACAAAAAAGAACAATGCTTTGAAGACCCTGCCATCTACTACCATTTCCTGTCCCTTTTTTTTTTTTTTTTGCAGCAAAACTGTCATAGCATGAATTGAGCTTATCAGTTATCTATACACTCATCGATGAAGACCTATACCTCCTCCCTCTAGGATGATCAGATGGTCTTTGTTGTTCTGATGGACGCTGAACATATAGGAAGCAAAGGCTAGGTGTTGAACCATAATTCAATGAAATGAAAGTGATAATATTGTTTCTGTAACATTCCTTTGTATGTTCTGGGTCCAACCTTCCAAGACTTCATATGCAACCATTTCGCCTTTTTTGCTAACTGTGTTGGAAGGAGTACGTGTAAAAACCTGCAGTTGTGCAGATTTTACGAAGAGCTGCGATCAATGAGGAGAATTCAGACATTTCTGAGGCACAAACTTTGTGAGCTCTATTCACAAATTCACCTCACTTACAACAAGAGACAAGTTTTTCTTTGTTTCGTTTTTTTTTATACACATTAGTCATCACTTATCAAGGCTTAAAGGCCACTTGAGGATAAGAGTTAATCATGTCCTGCTCACATAGGTTTAAACATCAGATATTACTTGAGCTTTATCTCCTATTTGGAGGAAGTTCATACTTAAATAATGAAACCCGATCAGCCTAGCATTAAAGAGATTTCAGAAGTTAACAAGATATTAGCCATTTTATAAATATTATGCACAAGGTCAAGAATTTGTGGGATTTGGTGGGCAAGAGTGTATTCCACTATCTTAATCGTTAATTAGACATACTCACTGACCCTCATAATACCACATTTACTCTATATGATTAAACTACTTAAAATATTCCCAATGATGGGGTGAGCTAAAATCTATACAAAATAGTAAGTGTTATTAAGACCTCCCCAAGCATCTCTAAGAGGATAACACTACCATTTTTAGTCGCGTGCAAGCGACTCTATAAGTCACTTCGTCGGTCTGTCCGTAACACTTTTGTGCTTGGCCTTTTTGGTTAAGATCAAAGGTCTGTTATTAATAGATGCTGTTCTTAGCTTTTTAAGCTTTTCTGAGCCTTTTGGCCAAGATCAAAGTGTGAATAAAAAAATTTAATATCTCAAAGTGTAGTATCTGTTCTTACTACATGCTATACTTATTGTGATATAAAGTGGTGGATCACTTTTCTGTATTAATTTAATGTAAAATGATCAACTTTACAACCAGTCAGTCTCAAAGCCATTCAAGTCATTCTCCAGATCATTGAAGTTGTTTTTGAAGGATTACAGTTATTTTTTAAACATTCAAGTCATTCTTAAGATCATTCAATTCATCCTTAAGTTCATTAAAGTCATTCTAAGTCATTTACTTTTTATTTATTTAAGTCATTTCAGCCCATTTTTCGGTCATTTTAGTTTATCTTTAAGAATTTCATGTCAATCCTACATTCACGCATTCATTCATTACACGAGAGCACGCGACTAATGGCTATCGGCCTTGTTGGTAATATGGCCTAGAAAATAAAAGTAGGTTGTTCTTTAAGTGAGAGAGGAATACATAAACAGGAGTAAAATGTATAATAATAATATCGTTTTATTCCGATTACTCCAACTACTTTTCTCATCTTGTTATTTTCACAACGTTTCAATCAAAGTAATCTCTCACCTTTAGGTGTATTTTGTTGAACTTGTGACTCTTTCTGTTAAGAGGGAATCTGTGTGGAATTTCAAACAGAACAGTGGATAAAATACTTGGTAAAATTCAGTTGTAAGTTATATTAATCTGGAGGTTAAAGGTTCAATCCTTAGCGCAAGCAACAGTAAAAATACAAATGCGAATTACTTAGGAATTCTATCCAGTCATACCTGATGAAACAAGAGCATGCTACTCCTGTAGATTAAGTAAAGGGTTTGTTCAAATTCCAGAGTTCGTCGACAGAAAGATTCCCAGAGTTTAATAAGATACACCTGAAGGTTATTGACCGAAATGTTGTGCAAATAACATTCAAGATCAGAACAGTTGTCCCAATAATCCATATTATCAACCTTAATTTCCAAAATTCAAAAACATAAATAAAATAATATCCTAAGATGAAAAGACAGAAAAATTTGTCTACATTTTTTATACAGCTAATATCACTCCCGCTTCTTTACTTCTGTTTATTAACAGTCAAAGTTAACAAAAATAGCTATAAAATCTAAGATATAACAGTGTAGTAGAAATCTTAGAGATGGTTTAATAATAAAGCAAGGGGGGGGCAGTGTTCGATTAGCTACTTTTTTTATACTATAGAGTCACCACGTATCAAGGCCCAGATGAGGGTTAATGGGTGTCAGATGAGACAACACCGTGATGATCGGAGATGGTGGAAATTGGATAGGAATTAATTTATTTAAGAGGATGGCTCATCACGAACTGGTTTACGTTGGACTTGAAAATTACCAAGTTATAGTCAGCTGGGAAGCAGCTCTGCAGTATTGCATTCCATTGATAGGGGAAAGAAAAGCTTTGCTCATGGAATTTTTATTTAGTTTTAGACACAGATAGAGTAAGGAAAATTGCTTATAATGGTTGTAGCTAGACGAGTGTCTGCTGTGAATGTGTTATAGGAAGAGACCATGGGGTTAAGTTTAATTGAGCATCTACCATGAAAATAATGACAAAACAGAGATAGACTTTCTACATCTCTTCTGTGAGAAAAGAGGTAGCAGGGAGGAGAAAAGGACATCGTCAGATTTCAAAGTCGGTTTTGTACCCTGTCCAGACAGGAAAGGGTACTCTGAGTAGCATCTCCACAGATGTGGTAACAGTACTCCGTCTTAAGACAATGGTTTAAATTAGCCAGGTTGGAGGGTCACATGAGAATCTGATTGGCATGTTCAGCGCACACATGCTCCCTTCTCTACATTCAGGCTTATTGCTTGTATACAACCATTGTCAATAGATAAGAGGATAACACAAACGAGTAGCTGACATTCAAAGGCACATTCTCAGAATTTGTATCTCCGACCACACAACCAAACACCACAGTTCAAACACAATGTAAGCTTTTTAGACTCAAGTACTTTTTATCAGGAGACTCCGATGGTTTGTGCACACACTTTGATGTCCACCAACTGATCGGATTCACATTCACACCAACACACGGTATGGCGCAAGAAAAGTGGTGGTCAACTGAAGATGTGGCTCGCAATGGTCAAAGATGACATGCAAGCTAGAATCAACTCTTGCATCTTCAGTGTGCGACGATGAAATTGTGAATGGCTAAAGTATGCCGAAGAGTCAGCAGCAGACAGACCTGGATAAACTACCTTAATTCGTGATGTGGCTAATTTACTTGAAGCCGGCTCAACCAACCCCAGGTGAAATGTTATCATAAGGACAAACAAAAACAAAATATCCACAAATTACCAACAAGTCTGTAACAATAATAATAATAATAATAAAAAAAAACAGAACAAAAACAAATTTAAAAGTATATTATTTTTGTGTTGTTATTAAAAATTATTTTATAAGAAAAAAAAAAGGTAGTTTGCATCAACGATAAGTTTTCTAATTTCAATTAATCATTGATAAAAGTTTTCTAATATCAATTAGTAAAAAAAAAAAAAAAAAATACTTGATCAATTTAAGTGACTTTTTTTTCTCCATGAGCACATACATGATAAAAAAAAAATTCCATATTTTTTGTTCTTTAAAATAGGGAGAATTCTGGACAAGAACCTTATTCTCATTTTTTTTTTCTCATCTCATGTGAGGTTAGATGTTTTGTAAATGACTTTTAATTTCTATCTTTTGTTTTGTTACTCGTGCTGTCCGCTAGGATCAGGTCGTCATCAACTGAGCCTTTCCAAGTCTTACTGTGTAACATGGGAGTGTTTCGGATAACTGATGACGGGCGATTATGGCTGTTGAAATATGCAACATCATTTTTCATGGAGACCTTTACAGTTCGATCAGCAATTTTCTCCATCTGACACGCTGCAACCAGCATCATGTCATTTTGATGTTTCATTGTCAACTACATCTTGTAGTCATTTAAGAGTACAGATCAGAAATGCGTTTTCTACATTGTCACTCTCAAATATGATGTGATCCCTGCATTCTGTAACATTGTCAAGAGCTGGCGACTTTTCACAATCAGGAATAAGCTTTTTCTGAAAGCAAAAATAGCAAAAATTTTCAAAAGATTTTGGCAAGTACTTGGAAGAAAACACGCACAACAGATTTATTGGTTTATCTGGCCTGGGGAGGGGTCATTGGACTGCTAGGTGGTGGGCATTGATCAATTCTCTATGTGAGACCATTCCACTTCAAGTAAGCTAACAGCACTTTATATTTAAAATCAGCAACCAAATTACCTATGGACCAGGCCAGGCCAGGCCAGGATCAATTAGGTTTTATGAACACCAGAAATAAGCAAAAATGAAAGGGACAAATTCAGGTATACACCGGTTTCTGCAAACAGACTGAAATTGTTTTGTTTTTCATCATAAGGTCAATTTTCAATATAGGAAAAAATGTATTATAAGAAAAGAAAGGTGTGGGGGTTTAAATATTTACTTTTTTATGTATCTTTTTTCTTTTTTTTTTTAACAAAACTTTCTTTTTTTTTAACAAAACTTTTTTTTTTTTTAATAACAGAAGATTCTATCTTACAACTGTATACGCTTTCAGCATCCTCCGTTTTCAAATTACTTCATTCTCTATGATCTATTACTTAGAAAAGATTGCGGGGTGAAAAAAAAAAACTCACTGTTCTACTGGCCTGCTTCTCGATTGAATACAACATGGTAGCCTTCAAATCCAATGTAAACAAATTCTTGTTGAGCCGTCCACATAAATAATCAATTTCTACCCAATTTACACTGAGAACTACACTACCACCTTCCATCCATTAACCCTTATCCCCGAATGGCTTTCGGGCCTAGACAAGTGGTGACTCTTGAGTAAAAAAAGAAAATAAATTGTTCTACATAATTTGTTGTACTTTGCAATCTACTCACTAAGTCATCTATCTTTAACTAAATTTCTATTACTCTAACCCTTTCTCATTGCTTAACCTTCTTCTCTTATTTTATATAGTACTAGACTATCCGTGACCCGTTGGGTCAGTATGTTATATTAGCTATGGAATTCATGTATGAGTGTGACACTTGTGATGTAAAGAAAATAGTTTTTTTTTGGCATAACAGAAACATTTCTATGAAAGTATATTAAAATGAAAAAAGAATATAGATAGATTTCTATGAGTCGTTCTGTTTATTATAATTGGTTATTTTTGAAAAAAAAATTTACAGTTACTGAATTATAAGTGGTTGGCCATACTTATAGGTAAATGTGCACTGAAAAGATAACATAATACTTATTATAGTTAAATTCAAATTTTTATATATCTGCTTTTTTTTTTTTTTTTTTTTTTTTACATCGTTAATTTCTGTATTATGTTTAAGTTATTTTAAACCCCATTCTTCCCATGTTAAATAATAATTTCGAAATAATAACGTTAATATTTCAGCGTCTCAGTTGTTCTTTTGCTTTGTTCTTTCTTGTCTAAATTATCCAAATAAACAATTGTTAATACTGTCTGCTTTTTTCTTTTTTTTTTTTACATCATTCATTTCCGTATTACGTTTAAGTTATTTTAAACCCCACTCTTCCCATGTTAAATAATAATTTCCAAATAATAACGTTAATATTTTAGTGCGCAGGTCATGCGCGCATGCACAACCGGATGTCATAAACCGGAAAGTGGGTTACATTCATCATTACAAGGTCATTTGAGTTTTATAATTATATAGATTAATTATTCCTGGTCCTATAGCTCTCTTGTTTATTAGCAGTCAAATGTTATGCAAATAGCATTCCAGAGGAAAACAGAAATCCCAATAATCCAAATTATCAAGCCTCATCTCAAAAATTGAGAAACAAGTATTAAGACTATTTAATTAATAACTAGAGAGAGATAGAGAGTGAGAGAGAGTTTTTTTTTTTATTTTATTTTATTATTTATATTTAACTGGCTTTGCAAACTCAGCTTTCTGAATATTCAAACATTTTCCTTCCATTTTAAAACCGACTTTTTGATGACAATTAATTGAAAGAAAATTTTATTAGCTATTTTAAAACGTGTTTTTTTATTTTTTATTTTATTAACCTACCTTTTCATGATAACTAGATGTCACGCAAGGCTGAGATTAATGTGGGTTGTGGCCATTACTGACTGGTAACAAATTATAAAATTTGTTCAATCTATTAATATAATTTAGCTATTCAATGTCCGATAAATTTCCTGGTCACTCCGCCCATGAAAGTTAATCAAAAGAATTTATTAAATGCTTATTTACCTGCCACTAAGGTCGAGCTTAATTACTAGGGCTATGACAACAGCATATTCTTTTCATTGTTTTGATTTATGAGTATATATTTGACACAGTTAATCAACCGAGAACTACATCACTCTATATAAAAGCATATAAGATATTAATGGATACACACTTGAGAATCAAAACAATGAAAAGAATATGCTGTTGTCTTAGTCCTAATAATTACAGGCTGTTAACAAATAACCTCAGTCTAGAAGGATTTTTGAAAAGTGGAAGGGGGAAGCAGTTGCTATACTTTGATCCTAACCAAAAAAACTGGATGAAAATGTAATTATTTAAAAAAAATAAATAAAAAATATTTTTTTTAGATTTCAATATTCAACATTTATAAGGATTTTTTCTCTGAATAAGTCGGAACACAAAATACATTTTAAGCGATCTTCGTTTTTTTGGGGTTTTTTTTTTTTTTTTTTGTTATTGAAATTGGTCATCTTTTATATATTGCAAATTGTCCCCCCAAAAAATTAATTTAAAAAAAAAAAAAAATCAAGTTAGAAAACAAACAAAAAAATTTTTTTTTTTAAATAACCTGAACAAAAACTGAAGCTTTTTACAATTAGGCGACCTGAAAAATAACATAAATCAATAAAAGCTTACAATTTTTTTTTTTTTAAGATAAAGCCATTTTTTTTTTAAACAAAGAAAAAACAAAAAAACATTTTTTTTTTAACAATAAAGAAAAAAAAAAAAAACAAAAAGCCATTTTTTTTTTTAAACAAAGAAAAAAAAAAAAAAAAAAAACATTTTTTTTTTTAAACAATAAAGAAAAAAAAAAAAAAAAAACATTATAATCTCATAAATTTTAACCTTATTTTTTGTGGACTGCATAAAAAACTTGATTATATACAGAGTGTCACAAAACAACGTATACACCTTTTGAATCTTTTTTTTTTTTTTTTTATATACATAGGAGTCGCCACTTATCAAGGCCCGGAGGCCACTCAAGGATAAGCGTTAATGAGTATACATTAGTCAATGGGATTATAGAGTACTAATCGTAAGTAGTGGATATTTTGTAAATTAGATTACTTAGGCGGACGGTTCATCAAGAACTTGTTTACATTGGACTTTAAGACAATCAAATTGTAGTCAGCTGGAAAGCAGGCAAACGGAAGAGAGTTCCACAGGCGTGCAGTTCTAAGAAGGAAGCTTTGTTCATGGAATCTACGTTTAAGTTTAGGCATAGATAAAGAGTGTGAGAAATCATTGACAGTGGTTTCAACTAGACAAATGATTTTCGTGAAAGTTTGGCAAAGGGGGACCATAGATTGGAGTTCAGACGAGCACTTGCCATGAAAATAACGATAAAGCAGAGACAGGCTCGCAACATCTCTTCTGTGGGAAAGAGGTTGCAGGGAAAAGAAAAGGGTATCCCCCCACTAAGTTACGAAGTCTATTTTGAACTCTGTCAAGGCAGGATAATCCGCTTCTCGTAGCTTCTGCCCAGATATGGCAACAGTACTCCATCGTTGGCCGTACCTGAATCTTTCACGTTATTGATTTTTACTGGTAGATAAGATTAATAGAAGAGTAAGAATACACGTTTGAACATACTGGCAGTTAAATTACCAAGAAACATAAAAAACAAATAACTTTTAGATATCGTAAGGCGGAATTTCAATGTTTTTTTTTTTCTTTTTTTAAGGACATTCTTTGGTCTCTTTTCTTTTGAAAAAGAGACAATATTCTTGAAATATGAAGACCTCCATCATCCCTGTTATATCAAACAGTAAGTTCATATTTACTGATTTGTATTGTGATTACTTTAAAAAGATAAATAGATATACAAAGTTGAATAAAATGATAAAACAAATAAGACCTTATTTTGTTTGTCCTTATTTAATCATGTCACGCCAATACAATAGTCGATTCCCTGCATTGCTATAGCCTTCTTATACTCTTTTATATCTATTTACCAGTAATGCCTCATGTAAACTACCTTTCTCTATCAAATAACTTAATAACAGTAAAGACTACTTTAAGTAATTTTAGAATGTTCATAAAAATGAATGCTAGCCTAAGCCTAACCAGTTCTGCTCAACAGACTTTTAACATCGTGAAGAAATGGACCTAAAAAAAACATCCTGGAATATTCCCTCTGTTACTTGCACACGTTCTTCTCATTTTTCAGCAATTGTTTCAGGTTCAAACATTGTCTTTAAGAAAAACAAAATGTGGAGAGGGAGAAGAATATGATGCAACACTGCCTGGTGTGCTCTCTACTGCTCAACTGATGCAGCTTGGAAAATAATGCAGCAAATTTACTGTGGTGCCACGATACACATACACACCAACAAACAAAATTACTTTATATGCAGGAATATTAATATTCTTGCTCTTTATAGTCTTGAAGACAACCTTAAAATGCAGCCAGTGAGAACGCCTCAATTTGAGAACTTCCGTAAGTATAAAGTTATCATTAATCCCGATGTGAGATGTGGAATTGTCAGCAGTTGCGAAAATAAAAATATCAGTGATAAATGTAAATGAACGGTTCAATAACGAAAGTCAAGACGCTTCCTCAGCCATGTCAAACCCCTAACAACATCTCAAGACTAGACCAGAATACAGCTATAAACTAGACAGCTAAAGAATGATCCTTTTCCTACTGGCATGGGAATCTTCCAGGTTCAGAAGCATCCTGGCTCCAGTGAAAAACATTCAACCACCTGAGTACAAGGATGATGCTAACAAAAATTGCTGATGCAACTATCTGCGAATGTGTAGAGATGAACAATACAATGCAACTTGTCTGCTCTCCACTGCGCAACTGTTGCAGTTTGAAAGATTTTGCAAAATGCAACAACAATACAAAGGAGCGCTTAAAAAAGTGAAACTTGTATGACCATATGCTTCAAATACACGTAAAGAAGAATGGGTGCATACATTTTTGGGGGACACTCTGTATATGTATGTATACATACCGGGTGTCCATAAAGTTTGTGTGCACATTAAAAAATGCATAAGTTTCTTTGTATTTGCGATAGAAATAATCTGTAAACATGATATTAAGTTTCATGTAACTAGTTTTAAGTATTCACATTTAATTCTTCACCACAAAATTTACAATAATTTTTAGATAAGTAAAAAAAAAAAAAAAAAAAAAATGTCTTTTTCAAAATCAATTTGATCCATGGTGGAAAAAGTAAACTATCTTCTTTGAATAATGAGATTTCTTTTTAGTTTTTAGTGGGGACATGTGAAAACAATTGTATATGCAACTAAACCTAGCTAATTAGAAGATTTAAAAGCTAAAATAGCAAATAGGATTGCAGACATTACTGTAAATCAGTTGGAAAACGTTTTCAGTGACCTACAAAATTGTGCTATCCTTGTATTGCTAATGATAGAGGACACGTGAAAACTTAAATGTGGATAAAACCTTTTAAAATAGTTTTTTTTCTGCTTTCTAATCCTTTTTATAGATTTCAAATACAAATAAAGTTATAAATTTTCAGGGTGCACACAGACTTTATGGATATATATATATATATATATATATATATATATATATATATATATATATGAAAAACAAAAATGTAAAATGATTAAATACAGGAAGAAATCAAAGTTAAATGAAAGATTTGATTGGTTTAATTTGGATCAACAGATATCTTCAGCAAAAGTCGTTGACCTCAAAGAAATTCGTCACAAATTCCTCTATTGATTTTTAATTTCTTCTTGTGTTTAACTGTTTTTTCTTTTCTGTCTTTCATACATTCTGTCTCCACAACATTTCCTTTTATAATATCATGTATTTTATCCTCATTTGTTTGTCTGTGTTGTATAAAATAAAATAAAAAAAAACAACCTGAGGATGATATTTAAAAAAGACAAACAAAACAAAAATACTTTTCACAATAAAAAAAAATAAAATAAACAAATATATAGGATGTAATATAAAAAGGGCGGGGAGAAATAAAACATTGATTAAAAAAATTTTTTTTTTTTTAAATCAATATTTGTTTGCTCAAGAGCCAATAAAGTCTTTCAAAATTTGGCCTCAATTCAAGGGTGGTTCTACCCCCCCCCTTCCCAATATAAATGTAAATTTATTAACTGACCATAGCCAACTCTCCACCTGGTTGCCACTTTAAAGTGGAGGGAGGAGAGGGGCTAGCATGTATACAGCAGTTTGAATCACCATGGAATCTGGTCAGACTGAGGAGATGAAGGTATTGTTTTACAGAAAAGGGCAAAATGTGGGAGTATAGGAAGGTTGGGAGAAAAATAGAATATGGGAGGATGGGAAGGATGTGAAAAATGTCTGAGCAGAGCAGAGAGACATAGAATAATATGTGAGTGGCAAAAAATAGAATCATGTGGAAGAATGGTGGGGAGAGAAAAATAGAGAAATGTGGGGGGGATAGTCATGTGGGAGAATGGAGTGACAAAAATAGTCATGTGGGTGAATGGGGGGGGGCGATAGAGTCATGTGGGAGAAAAATAGAGTCATGTGGAAGAATGGGGGGGGGTAAAGTCATGTGGGAGACTTGGGGGGCGGGGGAATAGAGTCATGTGGGAGAATTGGGGGGAGAGAAAAATAGTCATGTGGGAGGATGAGGGGGGGATGAGAAAAATAGAGTAATTTTGAGAGAATGGGGGGAGGAGAAAAATAGAACGTGTGGAAAGAGGCACAAAATTAGAGGGGGTGGGAGGGAATGAGCGGGGAATCCAGTAAGAACCACCCTGTGCTTAATATTATTTACAAAAACTTTTCAGTCCATGAAAAATATTCACAGAAAAGATAAAAATAAAAGAAACTTTTGTACATGTTGCTTTTCTCTTAGATAAAATTATGGTTTAAGAAATTCAGATGGATGTATACGACATACCCATATAACCCCCAACAATGTTTAGGTCATAAAACAAACATTTAAAAAGAATTAACAGGTTCTTATCCAAAATACTCCCTATATTAAAACAAAAATAAAGGAAAATCTGTATGATGTACGTATCCGTAACAAAATAAAAATATTATATTCCAAAAATCACATAGCTTAATCACATAGCTTTATTTTCATAAAGAAAATCATTTTTAAGCAATTAATGGAAATTCATAGGCATTGCAACATAAATCTAGTAAGTATGATTTCTAGTTCAGTTATTTTTCTTTCATTCTTGACATTTTTCAACATGCGGGTAAGACAGTCACTCCTCGGATACACATAAAACTTGATATTCTTATATCAAATCAAAACTACTTGATCAATTTAGATAATTTTTGGAATATATTTTCGCTCCGTTATGGATACGTTATTCATAGAGATTTTTGTCGCATAGGAGAGATTTTTGTAGTATAGGAGAGATTCTGGTCAAGCACTAAAAAAACACTGTCCAATTTTTAGAGGGGTGTTCAGTTTTCTTAACAACTTTAATGCAAAATGTTCAAAACTTCATTTTCAACCGGTTTTTAGCCCAAATAATTCTGTTTACAAATGCATTTTCAAGAAAATGGAAGACTGACAATTTTCTTAAACTTATAAAAAATTGAACTCCCCTGTATGTATATGTATGTAGAAAGAGTGCAAAAAAAAAATAAATAAATAAATAAAACAATAAATAAAATAAAAAAATAAAATAAATAAAAATAATAATAAAAATAAAAAATAAATAAATAAAATAAAAAACCATACTCCTTTAAACAACTCCAATTAGCTTTGACTAATAAAGTCAACATTAAAAGGCACATAGTGCATATGTGGAGGAGAGGAAAGAAGTCATCCTTTGATGAAGTAAAAATCATCAGTGGTCGTTCAGAATTCCCCCTATATCATTATTAAAGAACAAAAATACAGAAAAATCTGTATGATGTATGTATCTGTGATGGAACTAAAAGATCATATTCCAAAAATCATGTAAATTGATCAAGTAGTTTTATTCTGATAAAGAAGATAATTTTTAAATCAATAAGAAATTATAGATATTACAAGATGGATCTTGCACATTTGAATTATTGTGGAGTTATCTTCCCTAATTGACATGAGACAGTTCCTTTTTGCATTATCATAAAATTTGATTTCCTTAGTTAAATGTAAAACTATTTGACCAATTTATGTGATTTTTGGAATAGGACATTTTTGTTGGGTCACGAGTATGTACATCATACAGATGTTTTTTGTTTTTTTACCAATTTGGCAGTAATCAACCTTTTCCGCTCCTGCCCCAAATTCTCTCTATATTAAAAGATAAAAATAAAGAAAATATGTATGATGTACTAATAACAAAAAGAATTGATCAAATAGTTTTATTTTTATAAAGAAGATAATTTTGAAGCAATTAGTGGGATTAATAGGTATTTTAACATAAATCCTGCAAGTTTTTAATTATTGTTCAGTATTTCCTTCATTTAGAGATTTTTCTAAAATAGCAGATAAGATAGTCACTTCTTCAATACTCATAAAATTTAGTTATATATTTATAATAAAGTAAAACTAATTGATTAATCTACATTATTTTTGGAATATGATATTTTTTATTTTGTCACGAGTACATACATCACAGATTTTTCTTTGGTTTTTATATCGGGGGAATTCTGGACAAGAACCACCTTTTCTTATTTTAAAAAGACTAAAAATCCAAACAGCTTTAGCAATTTAACTGAATTAAAAAACGAAACAAAAAAAAAAAAAAAAAAAAAAAACACACAATTTCGCTAAATAACAGACAACTCACATCCCTGAAAATTTCGAGAAATGGGGTTCACAAAAATCTTTTATATTTTGAAAATGTGACAATAAATCAATAAATATAATCATCCAAACCCCTTCACCTTCCTGAAAAAAAAAAAAAAAAATTGTATAAGAATGGTAAAAAAAATCTTGAAAATATAAACTCCAGGAAGATCATTTTATGTTAAACTTAACAAGTAAACTGAAACAACAACACTCACAATGTACCCTCATCTAAAAATTGAACAAGTTACAAGTTTTATTCTTTACATTTTGTAAATTTGGTGCTTAATCAAATCGTAATCCAGAGGTTTGAAAACAAAAATATAAATAATCCTTTTTCATGTCGTATATATCTGCTGAAAATCTCCCAAATTGACATCAACAAGCAGATGGGGCGGAGGATGAAATAAAAAAAAAATAAATAAAAATAAAAACTTCCAGATCTCTCAAAGTTGGTTGAGTTTTTTGGGTTTTTTTTTTTTTTCCTTTAAATGTGAAAAATTATTTTTCTCTCTTTTTCAAACAATCGCACATTTTTCCCCAAAAATGCTGAGCAGACAATTTTTTTTTTTTTTTTTTTGAATAAAGTGTCTCCAAGCATCTGCCGATTCTTCCAGAGGAGGTAAATTGGCTCTTTCTCTCGCGCTCTTTTTGGAGGGGGAGGGCAAAGAGCCTCTCAAATTTTATATTTTCACCTTTTCTCGAAGCTTTAAAAATAAAGAAAAAAGAAACAACATTAGTTTCACATTTATCAACAAAAGTCAAATGACAAAAAATATAAATACCAAAATCAATAGGTACCTCCAATGAATGCGACAAATTTAACTTCTTATATGGGATCAAGTAAAGATTAGATACCCCATAGCAGAAGACGAATACTGGCGAACATTTCAAGTGACACCAGTTGTTCGACCTTGACATTGCCTTTGGTTGTTTGTAAACACGTCAAATAGCAGACATTGTCGAATGTTCGCGAGCAAGATTTTTTTAAAAAATATATTTACAAAACTTTTTAGGATTTAAAAGAAAAAATATATATTTACAAAACATGTTTTTTAATATTAAATATTTACAAAACTTTTAAGGGTAAGAAAAAACAACTTTTTTCTATTTACACAAAACTTTTTTGTGTAAGTAACAAAACAAACGTAAATTTAACAAAATATATTTAAATAAATGGGTGTCTTTCTGAGGGCTTTTTTTTTTATATATTTACAGAACTTTTTAATAAAATTAATAATAATAATAATAATTATAATAAAAATTTAAAAAAAGTAAAAAGAATGAACTATATTACTTACAAAACATTAGAAACTGAGAATTTCAGACGCTAAACTTACTTGTATTTAATTTTCCCTTATGGAGAAGTAAGCAAACAGCAAGTTTTATAGGGGTTTTTTTTAATAAAAATGAAAATTATAAAAAGATTTGTATCTTGTGATATTACACTTCATCTTTATAAAAATAAAAGTTATAAAAGATATGTGAATAAAATGTATTTTTTTTAAAATCTCAATTGTTTTACTTGTTGCTTATACTTGTGATTTTATTATGCAAAAAAAATGCCTCGGTCTAGAAGGATTTCTCCTTCACTGACCACCTACATACATCATGCTTTAAATAAATATTGAATTGTCCTAAAAACGCACAAAGAAAGATAAAAACAAACAAACACACACTGTACATAAAAATTAATCCCATATATGTAACACAACGTAACTGTGATCTAAATTAATATCATCATAACATTTTTACTATTTAAAAGAAGCTTCAAATAAGCTAGTAATATTTTTGGAAAATTTTTTCAGCATACAAAAATAAAAAAAATAAAAAAATGCAAGACTAAAATCATGTTTACATTCCAATGCCTCTGTTCAGTCTCGAAAGACAAAGGATACCCCCTGTCGAGGCAGGTGCACATGTAATTGTGATGCAAGGGTTGCAGAATCTCCAACCTCACCTCTCCTGAATAACCACTGTTTGAGTCCAGTGGCAAGAAGTCCAGGACGACTGGAAACAATGCCGAGATAAGCGGAGAGCACATACAGCACCTGGAAATCCCAATTGGTCACCCAGTTAGTACTGACCAGGTTCAGCTTTGCTTAACTTCAGTGATCCAGCGGGAACCGATGTGTCAATATGATTATGCCGTATTTAAAAGAAGCTTCAAATAAAAACTGAAAATGTTTACATTATTGACGTATTAAAACAACGTTTCTATGCAGTTATCATTTTGAAAGTGTAAATACACGCGTTTCAAAAATCTAGCAAAAATCAACTAATGGTCAGATTTTCATGAAATTTTCGATACATAATCATTTTTAAATAAACTTATACAATTCATGGGGGTAGTATGCCTAGGTAGAAGTTCTAAGTAATTCGCAGTTGCATTCCTAATATCACCTGCAGTGCGGTTTGAACCATCAACCTCCAGAAGAGCGTAACTTACAACTGAATTTTACCAAGTACTTTGCAGAAAATTCTAATATGAATTTTGGGAGCTTTAAACCTATTCTTGATTTTAGATGCACTAACTCCTTTTCACTATAGATCACAACAGATATATATATATATATTTGAAAATTTGGGGGTGGGTACAAAATTTAATAATGGCTAAATATAGACCAATTAATATGATGATTTAAAAAAATAAAAAATGAAAAAAAAAAGGATAGCTAACCAGGTTTCGTTCCTCGCTCAGAGCTAAATCAAGGAAAATTACGATTAAAAAGAAAAATTGTCATGAATATGACAGGGGAGAGAGAAAAAAAAATCCTTCTCTTTGCAAACAAAAAGAAAATCTCTTAGGACTTAATTTGATTTATATGTAATTTTTTTTTTTTTCTTTCCCCGCTTATTTTTTGTTTTTTTTCTCTCCTCCCACCATACTCATGACAATTTTTTTTTTTTTTTTTTTTTTTTTAATCATAATTTTCTTCGATTTAGCTCTGTTGAGCGAGGAACGAAACTTAGTTAGCTAGTCTTTCTTTTTATTTTTTTTAATCATCATTGTAATTGGTCCATATTTAGCCATATATATAACAAAAGTCTATATTGTAAATTTCACGATGTTGACCATTTTACAATTTATTCCATTAAGTGTGTTGACATGCACAATTCATACTGAAAGAGATAAATTGTAAGATGGTCAACATCTTGAAATTTGGAATATAGACTTTTGTCATTTATTTGTTATATGCTCTGTAATTACATTGAGCTTCATAAATTAAAGGATTGGTATAAATAAAAGGTGAAATATGATTGAAAAAAGAAAATACATATTTCCACACACACACATAACAACTACATTAGGACTTTTATTTTTTATTTATTTTTTTTTTTTTTATTACATTTTCACCCCAAACAAGGCACATTGTCACTTTGGTGTAGGGGGCTACTATCAGGGGAAACAACTACTGGGGTACTATGTAGGGATTTGGGCAGCAAGATGTTGGTTCACGTTGCACTTAAACTTCTGCATGTCAGTACAGTTGGGGAAGCAGTGACCTGGAATGGAATTCCAAAGTCTAGCGGTTCTGGGGAAGAAACTACCGGAGTAGAAAGATCTTTTACATCTAGGGATCTCTACAGTTTATTTATTATTAGTTATAATTGATGATTCCCATATTGTATTAAATTCTATATTAAGTTTGCTTAGTAGGTAATCGTCGCCTAGTATACTGAGAAACAATTTCAAAATCTGATACAGAAATACTCCAAGAAAAAAATAAAATAGAAAAAACAAACAAACATCGTAGTTAAAAAAAAAAAAAAGAGAGAGGAAAAAGCAGAAATTAAAATAAAAAGTCTCATGGGTAGGGAATACAACTTTCTCATTGACAAATGTTCATGCAAATTATTAAATGCATTGCTTTCTGGTATCTAACTTTTCTATCTTACACAAATTTACGATTGGCCAATCTGAGTTTGCAAACTAGGACAACTGCTGAATTTGGGCAACCTAAACATTCAGCATCATTTGTGTCTGTATGACTGCAAGTTAAGTCAGCATACCACCTCTTAACCATTGTTTCTGATGAATATCAACGAAGCCAGTAATTTTTCTCCTTTCTTTTTCAAACAACATGCTTGAGGAAGGTCGAAAGACAATCTGACCAGAACGTTGCACGAACAACACTCAAGTGAGAACAATAGTTCAATCAATATGAGTAATATAAAAAGGACACTGTCCAGAATTCAACCTAATTAAAAATAATTAAAAAAAATAATTAAAAAAAGTAATTAAAAAAAAATAATTAAAAAAAAATAATTAAAAAAAAATAATTAAAAAAATAAAAAAAAAATTTAAAAATAAATAAAAAAATAAAAAAAAAGAAATAAATAAAAAAAAAATTTAAAAAAATAAATTAAAAAAATAAAAAATAAAAATAAATAAAAAAAATAAAAAAAATAAATAAAAAAAAATAAATAAAAAAAATAAATAAAAAAAATTAAAAAAAAAAATTTAAAAAAATTAATAAAAAAAATTAAAAACAATTAATAAAAACAATTAATAAAAAAAATTAATAAAAAAAATTAATAAAAAAAATTAATAAAAAAAATTAATAAAAAAAATTAATAAAAAAAATTAATAAAAAAAATTAATAAAAAAAATTAATAAAAAAAATTATTAAAAAAAATTAATAAAAAAAATTATTAAAAAAAATTAATAAAAAAAATTATTAAAAAAAATTATTAAAAAAAATTATTAAAAAAAATTATTAAAAAAAATTATTAAAAAAAATTATTAAAAAAAATTATTAAAAAAAAATTATTAAAAAAAAATTATTAAAAAAAAATTATTAAAAAAAAATTATTAAAAAAAAAAGAGCAGAAAAATCTTTATGGAACAAAAATGTCATTCGAAAAATGATGTAAATTGATCAAGTAGTTGTTTTTAACAATAAATAGTAATTTGTATGCATTACAGGGCTGATTTTAATCATTTCTGTCTTGGTAGTTTGCATTAAGTTGTCTCCCTTTACTAAATACTAGCGGGAGTACCCGGCGTTGCCCGGGTGTTTGGAGGTGTGTGTGTGTGTGTGTGTGTGTGTGTGTGTGTAGGGGGTGGGGGGAGAGAATTATTTAAAAAATCGGAAAAACTCAAACAAAAAAAAAACACAGCCAACGAACGTAAAACTTCTTTAAAAAAAATAAATAAATCGGAAAAACAAACCCCCTCCCCAAAAAAAGGATGGCATTGCCCGGGTGTTTGGAGGTGTGTATGTAAAGGGGGGGGGCAAAGAATAAGAGAATAACCCTGTTTAAACTTTTTTTAAAAAATCGGAAAAAACAAAACAAATAAAACAGCAAACGGATGTAAAACTTCTTTAAAACAATCAGATAAACAAAAACCAAAAAAAAAAGGGGGGAAAAAAAAAAAAACAGCGAAAAGCGAAAAAAAATGGTTCGTTTCAATATTAAATGTTTAAAAATCGAGAAAAAAAGTATATATGATAACTGGGATTGAACCTGAAATCTTTAGATAACGACGCTGCTGCAGACGCGTGGATGAAAGTAGGTCGGTTTTTATAACATTTAAAACGAATTCAATGTACAACGTCTTTTGCGCTTATTGACGCATGCGTAAAGCCATCTTGTCATGAAGATACCATTTTTTTCACCTCTCCCTGTAAAAAAGAGAGCCGTTAAGGATGAAGGAAAGAATTTTTTTGCCCAATTTTTTGATATTTGTCGTCCAAGATGTGGAGCTTCAAAATGATACCGAACTCGTGAAAATCCGTCGCCTCTGTCAAAAGTTTTTGTGAAACACACAAACACACACACACATTTTTGCTTTTATATATATATATATATATATATATATATATATAGAGAGAGAGAGAGAGAGATGGCAGAACAGAGCTTGCTTCCTCAAAATTTTATTTTTTCTCTCTCTCTCTCTCTCTCTCTCTCATAAAAATAAAGTTTACAAGCCAAAAACTTCTGTAAACTTAAAGCAAATATAAATATTAATATTTATATTGTAATCCCAACAAAATAAAAAGGTCAATATAATCAAAATAGGAAATACAGCTGGTCATAAAATAACAGAATCTACGACTGTAAATTATAATTTACAAGAATTTATTGTTCAACTGGATACTCAAATAAGAAATATTAAGATTTCTTTAATCCGCAAAGTTTCAAAGAAATGCGTGCTTCTCATCAGAGAAAAGATATCAGCAAATGAATATTATAATGAAGTTATGAATTTGCTCATACTGGCATAAACTGAAACTGCATTATATGAATGAAAACAAAATGTTTTAATGCAAAGAGTTCATGAAATGAGGAAAGGAAATAAAAAATAATTTTTGCATTTATGATTAGTTTTCATATAATGCAGTTTCAATTTATGCAAGTACCAGCAAATTCATAGCTTCACTATAATATTCATTTGCTAATATATTTACTCTGATAAGACAAACGCATGTTTTTGAATTAAGGAAATCTTTATATTTCTTATATGAGTATCCTGTCAAACAATAAATTCATGTAAATTATAATTTAGTCTTAGATTCTGCTCTAAAGTATAATTTAGTCTTAAATTGTACATATATATACTTGATAAATTTATACGGTTTTTGGAATCTGACATTTTTGTTCTGTGATGGATACATATATCAAAGATTTTTCTATATTTTTTTTTTAGGTTGAATTCTGGACAAGAACCAGCAAAAATTCATTTCTTGTTTACTTACATATCTGATGTGGATTTCACTTATGATGATGACACCAATGATGACAGCCCAGCCGATATATAACATGAACGTAAGAAATTCCTGGATAAAAAAAAAAAAAAAATTTTTAAATATCAACAATTATCTTAACATCTGACAATATTTCAATTTTTTTAAGTTGCTCCAAACAAGGCATGAAGCCACTTGATTTAAAAAGTTATAAAGGGTAAAATATGATTGACACAAAGACGCTGTTAATTAACTATACCAGAATAATTCATTTTAAGTATCAAAATCCGCCATATTATATAGATTTTCTTATCTTGAGTGTTATTTTCAGTCAATGTAACCTCAGACATTCTTCTATCTTGTGGAACTCAGGAATCTGCACAGAATTTTGAATGGAACTTTCTGTTTAATTTATGGGGGCAGCATGGATAGGTAGAAGCCCTAAATAATTCGCAATTGTAATTCAAATATTGCCTGCACTGAGGTTTGGACTTAACGACTGGAGATGTCTACTGATCTCAGTTTTGTTGCAATAAACTGATTTTTTTTTTTTTTTTTTTTTTAAATCAATATTGTTTAAAAATGTAGCATATTTATTGAAATTACCCAAAGTATTATTCAACGACATTTAACCTCTGATTTCTGACACTGTTAAAAGTTTGACTTCAAAATTAAGAAATCTTTTTGAAGTTGTATCAGTATTGGCAGCAAAATGGCAAACTCCCAGCTCTATAGGACAAAGACCACCTCAACAAGTTAAATGCATTCCAGAAGAACAGTAAATATATAGAAAATAAACTTTTATTCAACAGACAGTATGGATTTAAACAAGCCCATTCTACTGCAGATATCCTAACTGTAATCTCCAAAAATATGTGCTTAGCATATATTTGGCAGGTGAAGCTAGGTCAGAAGCTCTAGATATATCTAAGGCATTTGATAGGGTTTGGCACGACGATCTTCTCTTGAATATCAAATCGTATGGTATTGCTGGAAGTATAATCATCGACATAATCAAATCCTTCTTAGAGAAGAGAAAAATCCAGGTTGTTCTTGATGGTCAGCAAAATTATTCCTGATATTCAAAAATGACCTTCCTGATAAAATTTTCTCGATGAGGATATTTGCTGTTGACACCACGCTCTATAACAGATATGAGGATAGAACTAATAAACACATATCTAAGAGAATTGCTAAAACTCTAGAGGAAGACCTCCAGTCTGTAGTGGAATGAGGCCGTAACTGGTTGGTAATGTTCAATGCTGCCAAGATAAAGCTTATTTCCGTTAATAATTACCAGAAACCTTATCAAGCACTGATTGCCATGGCTAATGATACACTGCCTGAAAGTACTTCCCTCAAGCTCCTGGGGTTAACATTCACAGACAATATGAATTGGAACATACATTGAGGCAAGGAAGGTGGCCTCTCTCTACTGTGCTAGAAGGCTATTCACACCTGAGAGTATCCTGTATCTCTACAAGGCCACAGTCCACCCATGCATGGAATATTGTTGCCACATCTGGGCTGGTGCATCTACCACTAGTCTCTCGCTTCTGGACAGGTTTAAAAAAAAGAGTTGCCAATCTAATAGGTCCTGCACTATCAACTAAACTCCAACCTCTGTCCCATCACCAAAACGTGACATCCTTGTGCCTGTTTTACAAGAATTTCAATGGCAAGTGCTCTGACGAACTTCAAGCACTAATACTCACTTGAGGACAATATCCCCGGCAAACTTGAAAAGCAGCAAAATCCCACCCTATACACTGTAGAGATCCCTAGATGCCATAAAGCCTTCTACTCGAATAGCTTTTTCTCCCAGATTGTTGCACTTTGGAATTCCCTCCTGGACCCCTGCTTCCCTGACTGTACCGACATGCAGAAGTTCAAATATAATGTGAACAAACATCTCGCTGCCCAACTCCCTAAATAGTATCCCTGCAAATCTGGTCCCATATAGCAGCCCCTCACGACTAAGTGGTTCTGTGCCTTGTTTGTGGTGAAATGTCAATTTGGCATAATCACGTTGACATACCAGTTCCTATTAGGTGAGCAACGTTGCATATGGTCAGTACTAAAATGAGGAGTAAAGGAAAGGAGATGATGCAGCTTTAGAAAATGTACAAAACAACTTCCTCTCATACTTTTTCACGAAAATTACCGTATCCTTCAATATACAGCGATGAAAAGAAACCAGTAGATGTATGTGTATATGTATGAAAATATTTAACAGATAAACCTTTAAACTACGAGTCACATAATACTGAAATTAACAGGAAATAGTAGTTACTCAACATCATCATCATGACGGGCTAATTGCCCAGACCAATGCGACTCTTCTTTTCCAAAGTTTCTTGTCTTCCATCAGCTGCCTCAGATCTTCAGGCTATTTGCTGGATGTACGTGGGTAAAGGTCGTCCTTTGCTTGTGCGTCCGTGTCCTGGAGTCCATAGCAATACTCACCAATTCATGTTTGCTCCTCAGACAATGACCAGCAAATCATAGGCGTCTTTCTCTGATGGTATTAGATATGGCAGGTAGGTTGCCATAAAGTTGCTGCTTCGTCCGATGATTTTGCCAAGAGTTATACACTGAGGATAGTTTATAATGAATAAAATCTTTGTTTGGATGGATGAATAGCACATACAGAAATATGCCGGCAAGTTGAAATGCAAAATGTTCATTTCAACTTGTCGGCATATTTTTATTAGTTTTACGCAGGTGCAAATTCAACCATTAGCTAAGCGGTCTAATTTTAAATCTTTTTTTATCTATCTGTCAATAGCTGAAATGGTAAAGAACACAGCTGAAGGACTGAATGTTTTGGTTTCAATACTAGCTGATGGCACTCAAGTTATTCTTTTTTTTTTTAACTTTAGAAATCAGTACTATATATTAGGTACAATATCATATTCAATAAAGAATTTGCTCTGTAATAGTAAATATGAAATCTGCATGAATGAAAATATATTTAAGCGTAGTTTACGACTGGGCGCCCCCCTCCCTCTGATGTTTATACAATTTATTTTGTTTTACCTACTCACTTGTCCCGTGTTACCCCAACATTAAAAATTGCTAAAAAAAAAAAAAAAAAAAAAAAAGGACAAAATGGCACAAAAATCTCACTATGCCCTTAGTCAAGTCAAGTTTTAAAAAGACAGTACACAGAAAATACGCAAATTCAAACATTATTTTTTAAAACAAGAAAAAAAAAATCACATTTTAATGACTAAATCTCTCGTCTGTCATTTTCTGCTTACATTAAGGTCAATGGTCAAGGGACATAATTCAGATTTAATTCACACACAATCATCATAATAATACCAGTTAGAAACCTAAATAAATTGCAACACACCATTTTTGATTTTAGAGAGTCAACCTTGTCTTAGGTTAAACTATCTCATACAAATAAAGAAAACTTACCCAAATTTTGTCAATGAAGATAGCTATGAGCACCATTTGTAAGATTGCTTGGCCGTCGACAATCCTCCATAACCACATCACAATCCACGTACTTGTTAAGTGCAGCGCTTCTGTTTGGTGAGCCTGGATGATGAGAAAGTCAATCAACAAAAACACACATTTTTGATCTCTTAAAAATAAGTTCTTAAAACCTCAAGTAGAACGCCCCCCACCCCTGGAGTAAATGTGGTATTCTGGTGATTGATGATTCTAGTTAAGAGTAGGAGAAACATTTTCTAGTCATGATGACAAAGGGATAACCAAAGACACTCACTTTCCCACAATTTTGAATGGCCTTGTACATTTATTTATAAGACTGTAACAAGAGAATATTCTTATCATTATTTTGACTCTCGAGTATATATCCGACAAAGTTAGACACAGTTAATCAATCAAGAACCACATCACTCTATATAAAAGCATACAAGATATTAACTAATATATACTTGAGAGTCAAAATAATAGTAACAATTTTCTCTTGTCATAGCCCTAACCAATTTATTGCTAATGCAAATTTTTTATATTTCGGCAAATAAATATTTCAAAGTATATTATCCTCCCAAGCTTTACCTTCTGCTTTGAAGTAGTGTTTGGTTTATTGACAATCGCTTAAGGCATACTCACTGAGAAATGCCAACGGAGTTAATCATGACTATGGATTTCCTATCATAAACTGACCATGTGTCCAACTTTGCTGCAATGGGAGAGGAAGCAAGTAAATAATATGACGATAACAATTATGTAATTTTAAAAAAAAAAACAAAAAAAAAAACACTTCTTCATATCAGATTTACTTGAATGACCCAGTAACTAATTTGATGACACCAGGTGACCTGAAATTAACTTGGTAATAAATACTATCATTGGATTCCTTATAAAACTTTATTGAAGGAAAGTCTTGATTCTTGTCCAGAAGTCTCCCTATGTTAAAAAAGCGAAAAAAAAAAAAAAATCTGTATGATGTATGTACCCATGACGAACCAAATAATCATATTCCAAAAATCACATAAATTGATGAAGTAGTTTTATTTTTTATAAAGAAAATCATTTCTAAATGATTAATGTGAATTTGTAGGCATTACAACATAAATCTTGTAAGGTTTGAATTATTGAGTTATTGCCCTTTGTTTTTTTTTTAAATTGCTTTCAAAATGGTGGACAAGACAGTTCCTCTTGTGTTACTCACAAAATTTGATTTTCTTATTTTTAAATAAGATTACTTGATCAATTTATGTAATTTTTGGAGAATATTTTTTGTTTTGTCATGAGTACGTACATCATAAAAAATTTTTAGTTTGGTTTTTTAATATAAAGAAATTCTGGACAAGAACTGGAAAGTCATATCTAACTGTTTCAATGGATAGATGAACACATATTAATTTTAATGTTCTTTCACATATTTACGTGTGTTGAACGATTTTTTTTCAATTGACTTTCAAACTAACCTATCTCTCACCAAGACTTTATATATTCCTCTTTCTCTCAAATTCATACTTCTTACTTCCAGGTTTTCCTTGTCCTTATCCTGCCAACTGATCTTGCTACTTCAATTGCACCTCCATCCACTGAATCAAGAACTTTCATCCATTCTTTCAATGTGACTAAACCAACAAAGTCTCCTGTTCTGCACACATTTTTTTTTTTTTATATATAATGGTCAGATTTAATCTTTCTCTTACGTCATTAGATTTAAGTCTGCCTTTAAGGCATAATAGCATCAATGGAAGATTAAATTCAGACAATATAGGGAGGTGATGTATGCACAACAGGAGATGTTGATTTGGTCACAAGGTGATTCCTTACCCCACCCCACTAAAAAATAAATAAATAAATACATAATACCTATGGAATCCTTTCTGCAACCTGACCATTTTTTTTTTTACTCTTATTTACTGCAAACAAGGCATATTGCCAGTTGGACGTAAGGAACTCCTATTTTGGACCATCTGTACAAGGACACTATGTGAAGAGATAAACAGCAAGATGTCTGTTCACATTAAATTTAAAATTCTACATGTCAGTACAGTCAGGGAAGCAGAAGACCGGATGGGAATTCCAAAGTCTAACAGTTTGAGAGAAGAAACTATTAGAATAGAAGACTTACCTGCATCTAAGGATCTTTACAGTGAAGGGGTGGGAATGTGTTGCTTATCAGGTTATCTGGGGATATTTACACTGAGGGGGGCACAAGTACTAAGAGTTCGTCAGAGGACATTGCATTAAAATACTTGTAAAACAGACACAGAGATACAACATTGTGTCGATGGGATAGGAGTCAGGAATTTGGTTGATGGTCCAGGTCTTATTAGATTGGTTGGTTGGTTGTTTTTGTTTTACGGCATATCGACCTTTTTCAGGTTATTTAATGCCGAATCTAGTTATTTTGAGGAACGATTTTTAATGGAGTATATTTGTTTTTTTAAGTCGGATTCTATTTAACCCATAGTTGGGACCCTAACAGGTACTACCATTCCGGGTCAGAGTGGACCTGGGAGCAATGGCAATTAAAGGGCGGCTCCACACTCCCCAAGGCCCGCAAGGTGGGGCCTCACCATCGGATATAGTTTTAGGTCATATCCAGGACCTTATTAGGTTGGAGACTCCTTTTTAGACCTTGTCTAAGAGGGAGAGAAACAAATGGGAGATTCACCAGTCCAAATGTGACAACAATGCTCCATGCAGTGGCAAATTGTGGCTTTGTTGAGATACAGAATGCTGTCAGATAAAAGTAATTTTCTAGCATGATCGAGAGAGCCCACCATATTCAACGATAAGCACATCTAGATACAACATACAAAATCTTTTCTGGGCACTGCCCTGATTTGGTCCTCTTCAGTTAAGGAATAGTCTAGAAATGGCTCTGATAGACATCATTGTTAAGATAGCCTCACCGATAAAAATCGGGGGGGGGAGTGGGGGCTTAGGGTTCGGAGTGTGTGAATTTGTTATTTACATCTGCGCAACATTGTGTTGAAAATCTTACTTCATATAGAAAATAAATACCAAGGTTCTGAATTTTTTTTAGATGAGAATCAATAATCCGTATCATTTGAACTACTGTTCTCATCTTGAGTGTTATTTGCACAATATTTCAGACAACGTAACCACCAACCTTCTTCAGGTATATCTTGTTGAACTTGGGAACACAGATTTGGAACAGAATCCTTAATTTAATCCACAGGGGGGGGGAGCATGACTGGGTACAAGCTGTAAGTAATTTGCAACTGTATTTTTAGTGTTGCCAGCACCGAGGATTGCACCTTCAACATTAATAGAAATTTAACAAGTACTTTATCCATTACGCCACTAGTCAATACTAGTACTTCATCTGCTAAAATAGGTTTATGGCTCCTTTGGTATAATTCAGTTGTAACTTACTCTTCTGGATATTGAAGGTTTAATACTCTGCAGTAGCCACTAAAAATACAATTGCACATTACTTAGGACCTCTACCAGTCATGGCTGACAGAACGAGGGCATACTACTCCTGTGGGTAAAACAGGTCTGTTCAAAATTCCATGCAGATTCCCGAGTTTGAGAGAAAGACTTCGGAGATTGACAAAATACACATGAAGAAAGTCTGGGGTTACATGGAACGTGCGGATAACACTCAAGATGAAAATGGTATGAATAACAAATAAATAATGAATATTGTATCATTTGAAATTATATTTTTAGATGAGGATTGATAATTTCGATTATGTGGACTATTGTTCTCATCTTGGTTGTTATATTTACATCTTGACAAATATAAATTTCTTCAGGCGCACAGCGTTTCAAATTTGCTAATTTTTATATCGAACTCTGAAACTACACGGAATATCAAACCGAAACCCTTTCTTTAATCAACGGGAAAGGGGGCGGGGGTTAATTCCAAATCAAATTATCCAGAAATTTAGGAGTTTGTCGCAAAATCTTCCACAAGGATGCGTGATGCAGTGGCTAGAATACTTAGTTAAATTCAGTTGTAAAAGTTACTCTTCTGGAGGTTGAAGGTTCAATCCTCAGTGTGGGCGACATCCAAAGTACAACTGAATTACTTAGAACTTATAGTCAATCATATCTATTTTTCTGTTTTTTTTTGTTTTATTTTTACAAAGGTGTCACCATTTATCAAGGCCCAGAGGCCACTTGAGGATATGGGGGGGGGGAATGAGTGTACACAGTAGTCAATGGAAAAATGTCTTAGTAAAATCATTAGTAGTGGCAATTGGTTAAATTGGATTACTTAAGAGAATGGCTCATCAAGAACTTGTTCAAGTTGGACTTGAAGCCAACCATATTGTACCTATTTATTATGCCTCCCCACGGGACAGAGTTAGACACCAGGGTCGTTTTTTAACGTGGAGAAAAGGTACAAAAATAAAAATTGTCTCAGTCGTGAAGGATTCCTTCTCCACCGAAAGAGAACAAGAAATAGAAGTGCAGCATCTGAAGAACAGATACTACACATTGTAATCAGTTGAAATGATGGAACAAAAGCATGCTACTCCCATGGATTAAAGAACGGGTTCTGTGCTGATTCCGGAGTCTGACAAGATACACGTGAAGAAGGGCAGAGGTCACACTGAGCAAAACAATGTGCAAAAAACACTGAAGATGAGAATGAAACAATCCAAATACTATGAATTTTAGATCCATAGTATTTGGATTATAAGAATTATCCGTATAGATTGTTCAAACGACCATTCTCAGCATGGTTATTTTCGAAACGTTTTTGCCAATGGAACCTTTGAATTTCAGGAGCATTTTTTAAACTTGGAAATCCCTACATCGAAATCTTGAACCTGTACAAAATTTATTTAATCCATGATGGTAGCTTGTTCTTATTCCGTCAACCATAATCAGATAGAAATAACAAAAATTAAATTTCTAATAATCATGGCCTTTAGTAAGGATTGAACCTTCACCCTCCAGAAGACTTATTTAGAACTGATGACCATGAGACTAGATTAGAATATCAAGCTGAATAATCCAAATTATCAACTTTTTGAAAACTAATCTCAATAAAAATTCACTGATGCAGTAATTCGCACCAAATTTTAACTTCAATGTATTCTCTCAGCTGCCAAATGGTCTACTTGCTATCCTCCCCAATTCATCCTTCTTAACGCAGTTATTCCCCACATATGCAAATTAATGTCTTCACATCTTACAAACAACATGACCCCATGATCTTTGAATATCATTTCATATCACAGTCCTTTACACAGCTCGCCACTAGCATCTCTAACCCTTCACAAATGGTCAGACACAACTAACATCCATCACACATGGCCAGACACAACTAGCGCCCCTTACAGATGGCCAGATACAATCATGCACGGCCAGACACAACTAGCGCTCATCATACACGGCCAGACACAATCAACGCCTGTCATACACGGCCAGACACAACTAACGCACATCATACACAGCAAGATACAGCTACTGCCATCAAGGCCACAGGAGAGACAACCAAGCAAAAACAAAAAAAAAACTAAGCAAAATTCATCCCAAAGCAGCAAAACTGAAGCTTGCCTGCCAGGACATATATATATATATATATATATACACACACACAAATGTAGGCAAATTTGGGCACATTTTATTGTTTGGAAAATATAGGTTCTTTTTTACTAATTGTCATAAAATATTAACCATAGAATATTATAATCTTCAAAAAGCCTGCAAATGTCCATGTAGTTTCGTCCCATAGAACCAAAGATATGAACATTTTAATATTCAATTTGGCTACTAGTATAGATAGATATACCACCTTTTTTGACAATTTTATCAGTTCAAAATCTCAGCGACTATTGATCAGAATTTAACAAATAAAGGCTTGTTGGAAAGGTAAAATCTGAATTGTGTAGTGGGTTATGTGACATTTGTCTTTATGTTCACACATCCAAAATCTATTTTTGGCACGTTTTTACAGCCATAAAATATTTCAATCATAGTCATTTATTTTCTTAATTTTGCATATGAATTACAAAATATCTGATATTTCCCCAAAACTTTTGGCCTTGATCGAGGGAAGACTAAAACTTGCTGCTATGGTTTCAAATTATCTGAAATAACAGCAAGGGGAGACTTGATTCCAAATATTTCTCATATGTTATATCTCTCCTCTTTGGTTTTCATACATAAAATAAATTTCACAGTGTATAAGGATTGATACTGGAGATATTCATAATCGTACCCTATTTCCAAAAGAGGGGGGGATATAACATATGAGAAATATTTGGAATCAAGTCTCCCCTTACTGTTATTTCAGATCATTTGAAACCATAGCAGCAAGTTTTAGTCTCCCTCCCCCCCATCAAGGCAGAGAGGTTTTGGGTATTATATTATATTATTGTAAACACGCACGCACGCATGCAAGTACTTACTTTATCTTGAACATCTGAAATAGGCACTTGAAGAATGGCAGAAAAACGTTCCACAGTTTTGTCCCATGAAAAGGAGGAAAGCGCTAGCAAAGTGCCAAAGCTAAAAGTCCTGCAAAAGGCTAACCAGCCACTTACATAGCCGTTTTTTTTACCGTTTCCCATCGCATTTTCAACTGGTTTGGTGCACGGTAGAATGTCTTGCATCTGTTTCGGGGGCGGGTACCTGCACACGTAGAAGGCTATACCGATGCACATGGCCGTACCTCCACTCAAGTCACAAACAGAGTCTACTAGATAGCCGCTCGAATCCCGGTGGGACCTGTAGATGTGACCGGCGCCGACATGTGAGCGGTACACGACCCCGTCAAAGGCATCAAGGAAGCACCTGAACTGGAAGATGAGGACGCCCATACGTCTATTATAAAGCATTTCCGAAGCAATGAGCTTGGCAGAGATGATGGCAATGATGACATGGGCAAGGCTGATCATGTTGGGCGTAATAAAATAGAAGACATGGCTAAATTGGGTAATCTCATCAAAATACTCTGCGATTGGGGTGATGATGTAATGGTCCACTTGATCGGTCATCAGCAGCTTGACAGTTAATGGGCGAAATGGTGAAAAGCTGCCTAATTTCTTTTCGTTCAGCACAGACTTCTGCAGGGTGATATATAAAATTATATCCATTATTAAAAAATAGACAAAGAAAATGAGACCGGTGATGAAGAATCCGTTCTTATCCTTACGCAGTGCTTGAAGGGAGGCCATGGTGGTGGTAGTGATGTTTGAAATAGTGAACAGCAGTGATGGAAATGGTGGGGGGGAGTAGCGTGGTCACTGCGATGTGCACAGGACAACGATTAAAGCTTGTCACTTACATCCTTCTTATAACTAGACCATTGGTAATGCTTTACAACTCCACACCTGCAAAAAATAAAATAAAATTTTTTTAAATAATAATATGACCTTCTGATTAATTCATATAAAGTAAGAAAATATCAAGTTGATAAGAAAGTTCTTGTGGTTTTTAACTTTTAAATTCAAATGAACATGTCTCGACTCAAACAAAAAATTATTTATCAAAACAGGCACCATCAGAATCAACAGTTTTGTCAATGAAAAACAAGTGTATTTAAAAACTTGTGTTCTGATGATCATGAAGTCGCTGAAGGAGTTTTTGATATTGCTTAGTTTATTTAAGCATTTCTCATGCAGAAAGCTGTCGAGATGCTTGAAAAAGTAATAGTCGGTAGGTAAGAGGTCTGGAGAATATGGCAGATAAGGCAGATTTTCATAGCCTAATTCATTCAATTTCTGCAGTTGGGCATTGTTATGTATGAGAATTGGGCATTTTCTGTTTACTAATGCTGAGTGTTGTTGTTGAAGTTTCTGATGCATTTCATCAATTTGTTGACAGTAGTTCACTGCCATAATAGTTTCGCCTGCTTTCAAAAAACTCTGATGGATGATACTGGTTGCAGACCACCAAACAGTCAGCATGACCTTCTTTTGGTACAACTCTGGCTTTGGGAAGTGTCGTAGAGCTTCGTCGGCGTCTAATCACTGGGCTGAGCGTTGCCGGTTGTCATAACAAACCCACTTTTCATCGCAAGTCACAACCCGGTCAAGTTACGGGTCATTCTTGTTGCGTAAAAGAAGGGAAGATGACATTTAATAACAGCGTTTCTTTTTGTTGTTGTTCAATTCATGAGGAACCCATTTATCAAGTTTTTCGTCTTCCCAATCTCAGAAGCAGGTTCTCGAACAGTTGTGCATGGATTGGCTCTTAATTGATCATTCATCATCTTCAAGACCTTCGTTGCCACCATGAAATTTCTTAAACCACCACTGTGCTGTGTGTTCCGTAGTGGTTCCTGGGCTAAATGCTTCGTTGATATCGTGAGCTGTTTCAGCAGCTTTTCAACCTAGCTTGAATTGAAATAAATTTGTGTGAATTTGCTTCCCCCCCCCCCATCAACGTTCTGAAAAGAGATAATCGTTTTAAAACGATTGTAATTTAAACAATTAGATAGAGCAAAAAACACTCTTCCACATGATATATAAAGTAAAGTTATAACGAAAGCTTATTTAAAAATACATCATTTGAAATCAAAATTTAAAAATCTGCAAGAACCTTCTTGTAAACCTAATACATTATACAACCTAATAATATTATATGTGTATACATGAAATAATAATTATAATAATAATAATGGTAATGATAATCTATAAATATAAATTCACTAGCAGGGAGACCTGATATTGCCTGGGATTGAATGATGAGCAATGAATGTTTCACACTCCCATATTTTTATTGTCATCAAAATTGGGGAAATCGTTCACTTTTCAATCAAATCATTTGATTGCCTACTCTTGATTAGGATCCACCGTGGTGCACCGGGAGGCAGCTTCACGTTTTCCCACAGTAACAGTCTACAATACATTGTAGTCTACATTGCATTGTAGAGAACCTATTGTTGATTTTATCACTTTTTTTTTTATATATATAATGGCTTGAATTAAAGTTTAAAATGCAAAAGTCAAGTATCATGCTTCAATTGTGTTTCACTTTCATTCATTTTGAATGTGCCCCTGTCATATGAAAGAACCTACTGTTGATTTTATATACCTTGCCTTACTGCTTGTGTGGTGATAATGGCTTAAATTTAATTTAAAATGAAAACGTCAATCATATCTTTGTTTCAACTATTATATAAAAGTCACTTTGTGTGTGTGTGTGTGTTCCTCATAGGCTCCGAAACGGCTGAGCCTATCTTTTGCAAATTTCACACAAAGCTAATTTATATATCTAGCAGTGTTCTTAGATACGTTTTGTACAGAAATTCTTCCAATAAATATAGAAAAAAAATCCGATCTTAAAAATAGCTTTTCGCTCTTATAGATAAAAAAGAATAATTTTTACAAGGGAATATTTTACGTTACACCAGCCAAGGGAGATAAAATTTCAGCAAATCATTTCTTAAAAAAAAAAATAAATAAAAAAACAAAAAAAAAAAAAAACAGATTTATTATAATCTGGAGATATAGTGGTAGAGCATTTTGACTACAGATCGAATGATCCTTTGTTCAAACCCGGGTGTACCTCACCATTTTATTTTATTTTTTCTTATTAATGAATTCAATTAATGATAAAGATGTACCATTTAAAATCGCTGCAAATCATTTCTTCATTTGCATATTTTAAAACTAAACATTAATCGGAAGTGATTTCTCCAGGGCATTTATCGTCAAACCCAAATGACAGCCGACATGATATTGTAAACACAGATGGAATTCGATGAATGACATAATCATTACTTAAAAAAAATTTTTTTCTTTTTGCAAAGTAGTCCAATGGGCAAATAATTCCTTGTAATATATAATAATCAATAGAGGATTGATTTTAATACATACGCAATCTGCATGAATTCAAATATCATGTTTAAATGTACCATACAACTGGGCAACGCCCGGCTGCCAGCTGATATATGTACGAGTTCAGACAATTAAAATTTGAACATTTTGTGGCATTGTAATCGGGAAAATTTTTGCATCCTTTCCGATGCCAAAAACATTTTATTATTATTATTTCTTTGTTTGTTTTTGTTGAAAACTTGATTTCCCATTGTTGGTACTCATAATAAACACTTATTGATTTTAATTTACCAGTAAAACTAGAATCTATACATTCCCGCCTCCTTCATGTGTGTATTTTTCCGTTTGCAAAAATATCTGCACCTATTACACGGGTTTTTAATGTTAAAAAAAAAAAAAAAAAAAAATTTTAATTTTAAAAATTAAAAAAAAAAAAAAAAAAAAAATACAACTTTATACCTGAATATTTAGAAATTTAGCAGATTCCAGAATTGGTAACTGGATCAGAATCAGAAATTTAAAGCAGAATCAGTAATTCGTATTATTTGGATTCATTGAGCTACTGTTCTCATCTTGAGTGTGATTTTCACGTTCCGCTCGATGTAACCGCAAGATGAGAACAGTAGTCTGATGATTCCAAATAGTACGAATCACCAATCCTCATCTCAAAAATTTAGAAAAGTCAGAATCAGTAATTGTATCTGAATCAGGAAGGGTGAGGCATATTCTTAGAACCGTCCCTTTATATATATAGATAGAGAGAGAAACATAGATATATACACTGCTGATCAAAAATTTAAGACCACTTAAAAATCTTTAAAAAGAAACCTTTTTTTTTTTAAGGATAGATTTTAAACTCTTCTAACTTAAGGTTACTAATACTACAATCTAAAAGGTTATGGAAACAAAAAGGTACATTCCAAAAATTTTATTTAAAAATTTGTATTTTTATTACACATGATCAAAATTAGGAGACCAAGGGTATAAATTGTTAGATTTATAGTAATTCTAATGGATTTTGTTTCAGTTAGAGATTAGCAATCACTGTGTAAAGGTGTTACCATGCCTAAAGTAAGAAAACTAACCGAAGTTGAGCGCTCTCGAATTCTAGGATTCCATAAGCAAGGTTTGTCACAGGGAGCGATAGCAGCTAAGGAAAATCGCAGTAAAACTGTTATTTGCAACTTTCTAAAGAACACTGAGAATTATGGAAAAGCAAAATCCTTTGGTAGAGTCCCCAAAATTTCTCCTGCATTGAGTAGGAGAATCAGACAGGTTGTTATGACATCCTAACTGCAATCTCTGAACATATATACCATTCACTGGACAAAGCAGGGGAGGGTAGAGCGGTAATTATAGATATATCTAAGGCTTTTGACAGGGGATGGCATTAAGGTCTTCTCAGGAAAATCAGATCATACGGTATCACTGGACGAATACTTAACATAATTAAATCCTTCATAGATAAGAGAAAAATCCAGGTTGTCCAAACAATATGACATAAATGCGGGAGTGCCTCAGGAGTCTATCCTTGGACCTCTATTATTTCTAATATTCATAAATGGTCTCCCTGACAAAATTGTCTGTGAGATGGGTATATATGCTGATGACACCACACTCTATAATAGACACGATAGGAAAATAAATGAACACATATCTAAAGAAATGGCAGAAACACTAGAGGATGACCTCTAATATGTAGTGGAATGGGGACAAAAATGGATGGTCACATTCAATGCTGCCAAGACTAAACTTGTTTCCTTCTATAATTACAAGAAACCATCTCTACCACCAATAGCAATGGCCACAGACTCTTTATCTGAAAGTACATCTTTTAAACTCTTCGGCCTAACGTTAATAGGAAACATGAGTTGGAACAATTACATTGAGAGCATTGCCAGGACCGCTGCACAGAAGGTAGGCTCTCTCTACCGTGCTAGAAAGCTACTAACACCCGAAAGTATCCTGTATCTCTATAAGGCCACCATTTGCCCATGTATGGAGTATTGTTGTCATATTTGGGCTGGTGCACCTGCTACTAGTCTCTCCCTCCTAGACAAGGTTCAAAAGAGAATCGCCAACCTGATAGGCCCTGAACTGTCATCTCAGCTTCAGCCTCTGTCTTATCGACGAAATGTTGCATCCCCTCTGCCTGTTCTACAAGTACTTTAACGATGAATCCTCTGACGAACTGCAAGCACTTGTACCCCCCCAAACCCAACAAGCAGCTAAATCCCAACCCTTCACAGTAGAGATCCCTAGATGTAAGAGCCTTCTACTCCAGTAGTTTCTTCCCTAGAACCAATAGACTTTGGAATTCCCTTCCGGGTACCTGCCTCCCCAACTGTACTGACATGTAAAAGTTCAAGTGTAAAGTGAACTGACATCTTGCTGCCCAACTCCCTACATAGTAACCCTGTAGCTTATGTTACTGGTAGTAGCGCCCCCCCCCCCGGACATAAAAAATGGCAATGTGCCTTGTTTGGTGTGAAAATATAATTAAAAAAAAAAAAAAAAAAAGTGAGTGAGAGAATTAAAGATGGAAGATAAATAATGAGGTAGTAAAGTAGGCAAGTGGACGTTTTTCATTTTGTTTGTTTTGTTGTTCCTAATATAAACAATTATGGAAAGGATGACCAACTAAGAGGAAGTGAACTGACCGGTAAATAGAAAACGATCATGTTACACTTATGAGACGGAGGGTGAGGAGGGAAGAGAACGCGCCTAAAAAGTGGCAACCATTTCTCCATGGGAATTAAGTTGTTTAAACCAACAGATGATAATAACTAGAGAGTGCGGAAGGGCTACATGCTGACAAAATAAAAGATTGAGAGAGAGAGAGAGAGAGAGAGAGAGAGAGAGAGAGAGAGAGAGAGAGAGAGAGAGAGAGAGGTAGATAGTTAGAGAGAAGAGTAGATAATAGCGAAAGAGTGGAGAGAAAGAGTTAAGGGTATATAAATAGAGAGAGAGAGGACAGAGAGAGAAGGGTATATAAATAGAGAGAGAGAGAAGGGTATATAAAGAGAGAGAGAGAGAAGGGTATATAAAGAGAGAGAGAGAAGGGTATATAAAGAGACAGAGAGAAGGGTATATAAAGAGACAGAGAGAAGGGTATATAAAAAGATATATATATATATATATATATATATATATATATATATAGAGAGAGAGAGAGAGAGGGGTATATATAGAGAGAGAAGGGTATATAAACAGAGAGAGAGAGAGAAGAGTATATAAATAGAGAGAGAGAGAGAAGGGTATATAAATAGAGAGAGAGAGAGAAGGGTATATAAAGAGAGAGAGAGAGAAGGGTATATAAAGAGAGAGAGAGAGAGAGAAGGGTATATAAAGAGAGAGAGAAGGGTATATAAAAAGATTATATATATATATATATATATATATATATATAGAGAGAGAGAGAGAGAGAGAGGGGGGGTATATAAATAGAGAGAGAGAGAGGGGGGGTATATAAATAGAGAGAGAGAGAGAGAAGGGTATATAAACAGAGAGAGAGAGAGGAGAGAGAGAATGTTGGAGTTGTCTGCATGGCAAGCAAGAAAGCTAATCTGTTTGCCTCCAACTCTACTTTGGATTCTGCAAACCACTTCCTCCCAGATTTTCCTCTGCAGATAGAAATCAAATCAAACTATTTGATCTGAAAATCCTCTCTTTTCAAGTACATGATATCATAAAAAAACAGACACCTCAAAAGCATGTTTTGGGTTGGGGTTTTTTTTTGTTTTTTTTTTATACAAAGTCACCACTTATCAAGGCTCAGAGGCCACTCAAGGATAAGAGTTAATAAATGTACACTGGTCAATGGGACAATGCTGTAATAATTATTAGTATTGGAAGAAATTTGGTAAAATGGATTACGTAAGGGGAATGGCTCATCAAGAACTTGTTTACGTTGAACTTGAAGACGGCCATATTAGGTCAGTTGGAAAGCAGACAAATGGAAGAGAGTTCCACACGCATGCAGTTCTAAGAAAGAAGCTTTGTTCTTGGAATCTACATTTAGGTTTAGGTATAGATAAAGAGTTAGGGAAATTATTGATACTGGTTTCAACTAAACGAGTGTTTCTCGTGAAAGTTTGGCGAGAGAGGATCATAGATTGGAACTCAGACGAGCACTTGCCATGAAAATAACGATAAAACAGACAGGCATGCAACGTCTCTTCTGCGAGAAAGAGGTTGCAGAGAAGAGAAAAGCGCATCTCCCACTAGACTATGAAGTCTATTTTGAACTTTGTCAAGGCAGGATACGGTCTTTCTAGCAGCTCCTGCCCAGATATGACAACAGTACTCCATCCTTGGGCGTACCTGGCTCTTATATAGGTAAAGAATTGCATTAGCAATGAGATATCTACTGGATCAATAGAAGGATCCCACCATTTTCCCAGCGACCTTGGCAATAGATTTGATGTACATGTTCCATTTCAGATCAGGAGCTTGCCAAAACATGGAGCCTCCCCAAGATAACAGCTATTCATTTCACATGATGCCAGACAGGGGATCAGAGCATTAATGATGTAAAGACAGAAGCTTGGTTTTAGATGCATTAAAAGTAACCAGCCACCGCTTTCCCCATTGTACCACATGCTCAAGATCAGAGGAGAGAGAATCAGAGAGAACTTGGTCGTTTACGGTCTTTGATGTATTGCCATAGATGGTAGTGTCATCAGCATAAATGTCTACGAATGATCTAAGGATATGATTTGGAAGATCATAAATGTAGATTAGGAAGAAACTTGGGCCCAGGATGGACCCCTAGAGACTCCAGCATTAATACTGTGGGCTTCTGATTTCTGCCCATCAACCACTACTCTTATGAACCTATCAGAGGGAAATGATTTAATCACTGAGAAGACATTTCCAGCTATACCGTAACTGGAGATCTTGTGAAGTAGACCTTTATGCCATACTTTATCAAAGGCCTTTGATATGTCAAGAGTAACTCCCCTAGAAAGGAAGCCACCGGCAAGAGATTCATTAATCCTATGAGATATAACCGTAAGCATATCTGCTGTAAATCTAGCGGAATGGAAACCATATTGTATGTCACTAAGAAGTTTATTTTTGCTGAGGTGATTGACTACTTCTCTATTTAACAGATTCTAGCAACTTACTCATGACGCACAGGTGACTTATTGTCCTGTACTGAGAAGGAGATAACCGATTACCTGAATTCTTAAATACAAGGCATACTGATGAGGTTTTTCAGGGTGTTGGAAAGCAATTCTCCTCAAGACAAAGCTTAAACAGCTTTATAAGTATGGGAGCTAGTTCTGGATTGAACGTTTTTTTTAGCATATATAACTATAATAGGAATGCCGTCAGAGCCAGTTGCTTTACTGGAATCAAGGTTTTTGATTAGCTTGGCAACATCATGCACAGATTTTTGTATGTCACATAGTGTTTTCTGATACAGGAGGAAATATTGGGGGTTGACGGTTTTGGTTGCATAGGGTAGAATTAACTGCAAAGTTCTTGGCAAAGAGTTTGGCTTTGTCTGATGCTGACGAGATTATCTCAGGTCCATGGATAATAGTTGGGATAGAGCACACACTATTGTTCACTGGTTCTGATCTAATCCCGGTTGTACTATTTAAAAATGCTCTGCTGAGGTTTCTTCTGTTTTCTCTAAACTTTTCAACAAATGCTTCAATGAATCTTGCTTTCCTGACTGCTGGAAAATTGCTTGTGGTACCAGTTTACAAGAATTCTGGTGAAAGAACTGACCCATTAAATTATCGCACCATTAGCCTCCTTCCTTTTTTCACCAAAATATTTGAGTCCATAATTAAGCTCTAGTCCACCATCTCACAGCTACTAAACTTCTGTCCGACCAACAGTATGGATTGCATTAGCAATGAGATATCTACTGGATCAATAGAAAAGCGCATCTCCCACTAAGGCCTTTGACAGGGTATGGTATGATGCTCTTCTCATGGTGGGATCCTTCTATTGATCCAGTAGATATCTCATTGCTAATGCAATCTATACTGTCAAGCCCGTTCTACTGCAAATATCCTAACTATAACTTCTGAACATATATTGCATTGGATAAAGCAAAGGAGGCTAGTGCAGTAGCCCTAGATATATCTAAGGCCTTTGACAGGGTATGATATGATGCTCTTCTCATGAAAATTAAATCCTATGATTTTGGACGAATTATTTAGCATTAATAATCCTGGACGAATTATTTAACATTAATAATCCTGGACGAATTATTTAACATTAAATTCTTAAATAAGAGAAAAATCCAGGTTGTCCTCGATGGTCCTATGTCAAAACAATATGATATAAATGCATGTGTACCCCAGGGGTTGATCCTTGGACCTTTATTATTTCTTATATTCATAAATGACCTCCCTGATAAAAATGTCTATGGGTATTTTTGCCGATGACACCATGCTCTATAACAGACATGAGGGGAAAACGAATGAACATGTACCCAAGTCAATGGCACAAGCACTAGAGGAAGACCTCCAGTCTGTAGTGGAATGGGGACAAAAATGGATGGTCACATTCAATTCTGCCAAGACTCAGCTTCTTTCCCTTAATAACTACAAGAAACCTGTTCAGCCACTAATAGCTATGACTAATGATACATTACCTGAAAGTACTTTGTTCAAACTCAGCTGAACATCATGGGAACAGGAGTTGGAACAGATACATTGAAGGCATTGCTAAGGCTGCTGGAAAGAAGGTGGGCTCTCTCTACCATGCTAGAAAGTTACTTACGCCTGAGAGTATCTTGTACCTCCACAAGGTCACCATTCGCCCATGTATGGAGTATTGTTGTCACAATTAAGCCGGTGCATCTGCTGTTAGTCTCTCCCTTTCACACAGGGTTCAAAAGAGTCGCCAACCTAATAAGTCCTGCACTATCAGCTAGGCTTCAGCCACTGTCCCATCAACGAAATGTTGCATCCCTCTGCTCATTTTACAAGTATTTTAATGGTGGATGCTCTGACAAACTACAAGCCCTTGTGCCACCTCGACGGAAATACATTCGACAAATCCGACAAGCAGCAAAATCCCACCCCTACACATTAGAAATCCTTAGATACAAGAAAGCCTTCTACTGATAGTTTATTCTAGACTTTGGAATTCCCTTCCAGGTTCCTGCTTCCCTGACCGTACTGACATGCAGAAGTTCAAGTGTAATGTAAACAGACATCTTGCTGCTTAACTCCCTACTTAGTACTCTTAAAAGTTATGTCCCAGATAGTAGCCCCCTACATTAAAGTGGTACTTTGCCTTGTTTGGGGTAAAAATGTAATAAAAAAAAAAAGAAAAAAAAAAAAGAGAATGGGGGGGGGGGAAGAGTGAGAAAAGAAGAGACAGATTTTAATCCAGTTTTACATCAGAGCAAAAATATTTAAAACATTATACAAAATGATTCAGAATTCTTGCTGGAAAAAGGTTCCAACTGTGTAATGGAGTTAAAAGCCATTAAGCATTTCTCTGCTTGATACATTTTTGTACAAGTAACTTAAAAGTGGAGAGTTGACATTTTTTTTTTTTTTTTAATCTAACTACAGAATCGTTTGTTTTTGTTTTTTTACAATCATTTTAATACTACTTAATACATTTTTTTTTAATTTAAAAAAAAAAAGAAAAAAAAGAAAAGAAAACGATATCGGTTTTAAAAAATCCAAATCCGAATCTTCCAAAGATGCCGAACTGCAACTTTCTACATTTCTGAATTTTCGAGATAAGGATTTATTATTTGTATTATTTTAATTGTAATTCATTATTGAGATGAGTATTATTTATTAATTTATTTATTAATTGCGGACTATTATTCTCATCTTTATTGGTTGTTGTTTCACAACGTTTCGGCCAACTATTCCTCTGGCCTTCGTCAGGTGGTAACCGCGACGGATAGGAACTTCGAATCTCCTAACTGCATTCTCAGCAATCACTGACATCCGTAGTTGTTGTCATCTCACTACGTTTTTGGCCAAGTAAACCTCTGGCTGGCTTTGGGTAGGATTGAAACCGCTATCTTCAGGCAATTCTCATCTGGAACCGTAGAGATTCAACGTCTCTATCAACTGCGCTATGGGCCTCAAAAGGTTCTATTGAAAATTCGAGGCCCGTGGCGCAGTTGATAGAGACGTTGAATCTCTACAGTTCCAGATGAGAATTGTCAGAAGATAGCAGTTTAAATCTTACCCAAAGCCGGCCAGACGCTTACTTGGCCAAAACGTGGTGAGACAACAACAACTATGGATGGCAGTGATTGCTGAGAATGCAGCTGGGAGATTCGAAGTTCCTATCCGTCGCGGTTACCACCTGACGAAGGCCAGAGGAATAGTTGGCCGAAACGTCGTGAAACAACAACTAATAAAGATGAGAATAATAGTCCGCAATAAATAAATTAATATAAGGATTTATTATTCGTATTATTTGGATTCTTTGGACTATGGTTCTCATCTTCAGAAAGACATGTGGAGTAGTGGATCAAGTATTTGGTGAAATTCGATTGTAAAGCTACATTCTTCTGGAGGGTGAAGATTCAATTCTCAAAGTATGATTGCAAATTACTTTGAACTTCTGACGGAATAAGAGCATGTTAACTTGTGAATAACAAAGGGTTCTATTGAAAATTTTGTGCAAATTTCTGCGTTTGACAGAAAGATTTCAGATTTCAACTAGATAAACCTAAGAGAGATTATATCGACTGAAACACTGAAAATAATACTCAAGATGAGAACGGTAGTCCGAAGAATACAAATAATATGTTCAATTTTCTATCTCAGAAGTGTGAAGTCAAAAAAACAAAAGGGACTGACAATAAACATAGACAGAAAACATGGAATAGTCATCATAGTTGAAAATGTCTAGGCTTTCATACGAATTTCATATTGAATCAATTTTTAACAAAAGAAATGTTTTGGAAAAAGGACAAAGAACAAAGTATTAAAAAAATATATATTTTAACACAAAATTTACACGCTTTCAATAAGATTATTCTTTATTATTTAAATGCAACGTAATTGATTTCACCCCCCTCCCCAATAAACATTTTTTATTTTTATTATATAATTTTTTCTACTATCAACAGCTGGTTTGTAAAATAAAGAGGGAAAAATGCCCAACAATGCTGATAACAGTCGGTAGTGACTTGGTGGTTGATTTTCGTATCTAGTCTAGCTACATTGAGATGATAAAAAAGTTGTCAGTGAAGAGATATATATCTATATATATTAGCAGGCCACCTGGCATTGCCTGGTCGTAAAATACACTTAAATATGATATTTTGATTAATGCAGATTTTGTATTCATTACCATACTAGCCTGAGTGCCCGGGTGTTTGGAGATGTGTGTTGAGCAAAAAAAGAAAAAAAAAAAAAGGGGTTTTAGGCAGGCAGGCTCGAACCTGCTCCACGAAGGAGGAAAAGAATGTGAAAAGAAAAAAATGTGACCTCTTTACTATTGCATTCATCACCAAACCGGAAGTAGCAAAGGTTTAAATTAAGGCTAGTCAATCGAAATGAGGGGATGACTTTCGAAAATATTGACGAAAAAAAAAGCGACCCCTCTCTGTAGAAAAGGGGCCAGTTGAGGATGAAAGAATTAATGTTTTTAGCCAATTTTTCGATATTTGTTGTCCGAAGGGTCGTGCTGCAAAAAAATAGTGATCTCATGAAAATCCGTCGCCTGTGTCAAAAGTTTTAGGCAGATATACAAACATACATTTAAACAGACAGGTGAGATTTTTATTATTAGATATTGGACCCAATATATAGTAATGATTTTTAAAAAAATAAAAAAAAAAATAAAGACTCATGCGCCCCCACGAAAAATTGAAACCAAACCATTTCGATTTTGATTTACTTTTTCCTTTGACATTAATGCCTGACCTATGAAGATATGTTACTGCAAGGCTAAAAATTAAAACATGAACCAATAGCTACGTTATGCATGCATATTCACAATGCCGTCGTTCGACCTTCACCTGGCAAATTTCATTTTTTTAATTTCCCCACTTTTGTACCAATTTTTCCCCATCTAAAACCCAAATATAAAGTTTCATGTTGGTTCAAATACCTTATATATGAAGTTTCATGTCTGTAGACCAAAAACTGAGAGGAGTTTGGTAGGCAAAATTTTTTAAACAAATATATATTCACATACATAAATATATATAGAAAGAGGTTTGTGCTTACTATAACCTTTTTACGCAAATATTACGCAAGTATAAATCATGTAGAATATTTGCATGACTATAATTACACGTAATAGTTAACTAAAGATGATCATCCCATCAGAAAACGGAAAAAAACTAATAAGGAATTAATTAAAATGGATGTTTAAAAGAATATGCAAATTCGCTAGATCTTTTACTCGTGAATGCAATTCCACGACCACTATATATAACAAAGTTGTATTTTCATTTTAAATAAATAGAAAAAAAAGGGGTTTCTCACATGAATATCAATCCACAAAAAATACCAAATTCATAGGAGTATAGATATACATATATATATATATATATATATATGGGCTATAACCTTTTCATCTTAAATCCCACACAATTATGCAGAATGTAGAAACTATACAGAAATAGAATTGAACATAATGAAACAAACCATTTAATAAGAAACTATAAACATAAGTAATTAATTAACGCTCTTTTTTCAAAGGAATATGCAAATTAGTTAACTTTCATATTGTTCCTATTTACAATGCCCCCCCCCACGGGACAGAGTTAGACACCAGGGTCGTTTTTTAATGTGGAGAAAAGGAACAAAAATAAAAATTGTCTCAGTCGTGAAGGATTTCTCCTCCACTGACAGAGAACTTTCATATTGTTGCTCATATATCCATTACTGAGTATATTAAAAAGACCATTTTAATAATTTTTTAATCGAAAATGTAGGCTTTTAATATCAATGTCAGAGCGAGACAAAAAAAAAAAAAAAAACTTTACATTATATATATATATATAGTTAGTTATAAAATATATATGGCGATTAAGCTACACTGAATATTCCGCGTTTCATCCATATTCAGTGTAGCTTAATCGCCATATATATTTTATAACTAACTAGCTCTACCTACGTATTGAGCACTTTTGAAGTAAATACTTAAAGTTTACGCATAAATTTATACTTTCGTATATTAATTTTATGTGAGTAAATGAAGTAGTTATATATATATATATATAGTCCAGGTTAAAACTGGTGCTACCAGATCAGGCTGTCTGAAGATATTGGCTTCCTGAGACGAACTACACCTAACATTGATGCTTTTTGTTTTTCTACTTTTTGCAAAACTTTATGTTCTACAAAGTCCAAAACAAAAACAACCCACCTTTTTCCCTTTTTCCTAATTTTCCCTTTCTCTTTCTATCGCCATCATTTTCTAACGTGAGAATCTTAACGAAAACCAGTATGGCATAAATCACTTACCATAAGTCAACAGCTATAACTTTTGTCCATTTTTAACAGGTTAAAAAGTCTATTGTTTGCATAATCTTCAAAATAATAATAAATATTTGCAAGTAATTTTAACGTCTTTAAACTGCCAATTATGGAATCTAATGCAATAAAAAAAAAGACTTTAAAATAGTTTAACTCATAATAAAAACTAAACTATATGCAATTACAGTGAGAAATAGGATTTACAAGTTAACTGGTTGGTTAAGAAAAAGAAATTAAAACCATTTAACTATGAGATGTCACTTTTATTGCCTTTGGTAACAGTTACTTATTGTATGAGTTTTTGTTATGTTCCATTTATAAAAGAAGAGTTAGATGTTATTATGTGTTGATAGTTAAGTAGTTTCTTTTTATTAACATGGTTTCAACGATTGGGCAAGCTGATCCGAGTAATTTTGACATCTTTAAACTGTCAATTACTGTATCTATATAAAAGTGAACGTGTCTGTGTGTGTCCGTACATTTCAATACGCAACAACTCTGTTAATTTTAAGTCTACAGACTCGAAATTTGATATACAGGGTACTGAGATTTGGAAAATCTTTGATCGGTTTTCGGCCAGAAATTTGGCTGTTAAGGGGTCAAAGTTCAACGATTTGACCTTTGAGAACTCTACCAAATTCAATTTTGCGTCTCAACACTTGAAATTTTAGATATAGATTTCTTGGACATGGATCTAACTTTATAATTTGATTTGAGCCTAAAACAATAAATGTTAAGGAGTCATAATTGGGGTCAAAGATTTTTAAAATTGACCTCTGCAGCCTACCAAATTACTCAGCCAATTTTTGGTCTAAACATTTGAAATTTTACATAAAGTGTATTCAGACATAGGGCAAGCTTTTTAATTGTTCCTTTTTTTTTTGCTGAAAATTTGGCTTCCAAGGGGTCAAAGTTCAAGAGATTTTACCTTTGCACTCTCTAGCAAACTATTCAGCCAATTTTGGGTCTAAACATTTGAAATTTTACATAAAGGGTATTCAGACATGCAGCAAGCTTTTTAATCAGTTTTTGGGTGAAAATTTGGCTGGCGAAGTTTACAAAGTTGACCTTTGCAGACTACCAAACTCCTCCGCAAATTTGGGGTCTAAACACTTGAAATTTTAGGTGTAGGTTACTTGGACATGGGTCAAACATTTTAATTTAATTTGAGCCCAAAACAATAAATGTTAAGGGGTCAAAATTGGGGTCAAAGTTAAAACAAAAAATTTGACGTCTGCAGTCTCTACCAACTTTTCTCTATGGTAGTTAAAAATACCTATTATATAGAAAGGCATTACCATATATATATATATATATATATATTCACACTTTTTAATATATACATATGCACATAAAGTTATGAACAGTACACAGCGCCCGAGCAAAGCCAAGCAGAACTGCTAGTATATAAAAAAAGTTCAAATTTTACGATTCCAACTTGGAATGAAAAATACGAATAAAATTTGTGAAATGCTGATGTAAAAAAAAGATTTACAGTTTTTTTTTTTTTAATTATTAGAAGACCATAAAATCCAACCATGATCACACTTTGGGGCCCATGGTGCAGTGGATAGAGGCGTTGTGTCTTTACAGTTTCAGGAGAGCATTTTCTGAAGATAGCAGTTTCAATCATACCGAAGTAAGCCAAACGATTAGTTGGCCAAAACATGGTGAGACAACAACAACTATGGAAGGCAGTAATTAATGGGGATAAGTTACAAGACTCAGCATTCCTATCCTGTCGTGGTTAATCACGTGAAGAAGGCCAGGGGAGGAGTTGGCTGAAACGTGATGAAACAACAACAACTATGAAAATGAGAATAACAGTCCGTAAAAAAAAAAACTGAATTCACAAATTATGAAGCCTCATCTCAAAAGATCCAAAAACATTAAAAATAATAATAATATACTAGTGTACACTAGTATAAGTTAAAAAAAAAAAAAGAATAAAGATGGAAGGAGAAAGAATTAACTATTTATATGTTTCTCTGGAGATATGCAAAAACGTCTAGACACTTGCCTGCTGCTTCGGCAGATGAAATGAGATGTTCTCTCTCTGGAATGGGGTCAGCGGGGTATTTCGGTTTAAAAGCTAAATTTAGTCCAGGGTAGATATACACGTGTGGTACACGTGTTTTGCATCCGTTTTTAAAAGGCAAATGCCTTTCTCCAGGGCATAACAACAACTAGAAACTAGTCTTGTTTTGTTTTTTTGCTGTGTTTTTCTTTTCTTTTTTTTTTGTACTTTTAACTCCATTCCCAAGGCTGTTGAGAAGAATTTTTATGAAACCTACAATCTTAGCTGAGATAACGGTAAAAAGATATGTTAACAGTAATATTATCGGAGAAGACAATAGTAAAAACCTGGTTGTTACTCTTAGTAATCAAAGAGTTGGAATAAGATCTACCTTATTTGGGTGGCAAGGTTAACAGAATTGCTGGTTTTCTTAGATGCCTCCCCCCTCCCCTACAGCACAACCACCATTCTGCGTTCTGATGATAAGTAATTTGCAAGGAGAAATTTTTTTTTTTTTTCCTTGGAAGATCAACACTTATCCTAGAGTGGCCTCCAGACCTTGATAAGAGTTAAATGTTATGTAGATGATAACAAGATCAGTTATGGTGGAATTTAGTTGTGGCTAGATTGTCTAACAGGACAGCTTAATAGAAATTTATTCACATTAGATTTGAAGACGACCATGTTATAGTCAGCCGGAAAGCAGACACATGGTAGTGCGTTCCACAGAGGGACAGTTCTAGAAAAGAAACTCTGCTCACAGAATTTTCGTGTAGTTTTAACCACAGATAGAGATTAAGTGAAGTTGTTAGCGTTTGTTGCAGCTAGGTGAGTATTTGTTGCAAATGTTTTACAGAGGAGGGAGGGGGCTTAGATTGGAGCTCAGTCGAGCACTTACCATGAAAGTAACGATAGAGCAAAGACAGACTTGCAGCATCTGTTCTGTGAGAAAGAAGAAGTAGGGAACGGAAAAAGTCGTTGCTCACTGAATTTTGAAGACGATTTTGTACCCTCGTCAAGGCAGGAAAGGAGTGCTCTTCTTACATTCATTAAAAAATACTTCTACCCGGTCATGGCTGACAGAATAGGAGCATGCTATCCCTGATGAATGTAATAAAGGATTCAGTTTGAAAATTCGTGCAGATTCCTGAGCTCAACAGAAAGATTCCAGAGTTTCACAAGATACATCTAAAGAAGGCTTTATGCCTAAGTTTCTTGCCTTATAATTTTACATGTGTTTGTATAACATTAATTTCGTAATTTGGGGGGGCAATAAACTATATATACAAGATACACCTAAAGAAGGTCGGTCACATTGACTAATACGGTACAAAAACAACACTCAAGATGAGAACAGTAGTTGTGGATTTAATGAAGCGTTCTGTTCAGAATTCGATCCATGTTTGATAGAAAGATTCCTCCTCGAGTTTGAAAATTTACAATTGTATTCTTAGTATCATCCTGCACTGGGGATTGAACCTTCAACGTCCAGACGAGTGTCACTTACAACTGAATTTTACCTAGCAATCTGTTACATCGTGAGAAGAATACTCAACATGAGAACAGCAGTCCAAATAATCCAAATTATGAATCCTTAACTCAAAAATTATGAAACATTTACAAAACATTTTTTATTTAAAATATTGATTTTTTACATGTTTCCCATTAACATGGAAAACTTTTTGCTGTCTTTTTGACTCAACCTTATCGGGGAGGAATCTTTCTATCGATGTCGTCGAAATATGGAAGGAATTTTGAATGGAACGCAGGATAAGGACCGTGGTATCATCGGAATCGTTTACAGAAAGTGCTAGAATATGTTGAACAAAAGTTTCATGTTATTTGGGGGGGGGGGAGCATAAACGCTGTCCAATTTTTTCAATGAAAAATATATTATTTCTTAAGTATTAAGCTAATTCAATGAAAAATTAATAGAAAAATGAAAATCCAAATCTAAAAAAAAAAAAAAAAAGGGGGGGGTAATAATTTTCATGAATATTTTGTTTTTCTTTTTATGATCCTATTTTGTTTATATCAGGATAATTGTTTTTAACAAACCAATGATAGTAAACAAATACTTTCTTTACGATTACGGCATTTTCCGTTAACCTGGACGATTCCAACAATAACACAACAGCATATATACCCAATTTCTTTGCAAATATTATTCTGGTTTGTAATATTTTTTTGTAGAAAAGACATCTTTTCTGCAGTAAATGTCAATTGCAGATAGAAGTTATTTTATTTTCTAAACGCAGCAAATTTGCCTATTATAAACCGAACAATGCTATTGATAGATTATTTCGTTTAGTACTACTAAATAACTGTTCTGGGTTAAACCAGGGTTTCCCAACCTATTTTGGCAAACGCCCCTCTCTAGAAAACTCGGATACCTACTACCGCACCCACCCCCCACATGTATCCTCACATAATAGTATTAGTAGTGGTGGTAATAGAACATAATTAAAGTGAAAATAAATAAGTGAATATTCATAATAGCTTTGTCAACATTATGGGATGTGATTCTTGGATTAATTTTCCCAATTTCAAGTAAGTATGATGCAATCAATTTCCACATGAATCGTGAATCCCAACGAAAAGGAGTTGAGAAACAACTAGCAATGTTACTACTAGAATATCTTAGCCTTTCAGCCACCCCTCTACCTAAAGGGTCTCAGGGATCTTCTCCCTCTCCCCCCCCCCTCATCCTTTCTATTCTGGTGGGTGATACGGACCCCTTTGTGAAACCATGATTTAGACAGAAACTCAAGGCCTCTGTTTAGTCTATACATTATAGTCGATACAATGAATAACCTCTATAAAGATTGCTGTGCATGTAATTGTGAAGCAAGGGTTGTGGAATCACCAACCAGACCTCTCTTGACTCGACACTGCTTGAATTTAGTGACAAGGAAAAGTCCAGAATGACTGGAAAAAGAAAAAAAGCAAATATAAGCAAAGAGCACATATAGCACCTGGTATTCCTAAATGGTCACCTATTCAGAAGTGACCAGGCTCAATGTTGCTCAACTACAATGATCTAAAAAGAACTGGTGTGTCAACATGATTATGCTGTACCGATATAAACTGCCATTTAAAGAAATGGATCATATCTGAAAAATTTTCAATGTCTATGCCAAAAAAAGGTTACATGAGACATGATTCATAAACAGTGTGTTCATTCCTAAACATAACTCAAATGATGTAGGGAGGGGGTAACTCATTACATTGAAAAATATAATAGAAATTACCTATCTTACAACCTAAATTTTATTTCTTTTTAGAGTTTTACAAGATGCATATAAATAAAATATTATAAATAAATGACTTTACTGCAACCCGGACAACGCTAGCTAATCAAAGCTCCAACCCATCTCATCGTCATAATGTTGAATCCTTGTGCCTGTTTTACAAGCATTTTAATGGAATATGCTCTGACAGACTTGTAGCATTTGTGCTCCTCAACGTGAATAGCCCTGACAAGCAGCAAAATCCAACCCCTTCACTGTAGAGATCCATAGATGCCAGAAAACCTTTTGATCTAATAGTTTCTTTCCTCAAACTGTTAGATTTTGGAATTCTCTCCTGGCCTCCTGCTCCCGACTGTGCTGACATGCAGGAGTTCAAATGCACCGTAAACAGACATCTTGCTGTTCAACTCCTTACATAATGTCCTTATAGATTGGACACATCTATAAAAATAAAATCATGCTTAAAAGAATTAATATTTAAATTCTCAATCAATAAAAATAAAAAATAAAAATGAAAGAATGTTTTAGGATGATAGAACTACCATCAAGGGGAGCTAACTCATTGTTTCAAGTAGAGTTACCTCCTCTTTTTTCAATTTTGTTATGAGAGTTCTCACGTGGAGACACGAGAACGGGACGAGAGATATTGGTGAGCACCATTAAGAGGATGACTTTGAATCTGCGTAAATGAAGTCGATTAAAAAGGTATTTTAAAAAGTCTGTATCAGGAAAATACAACTAGAGAAGGACAGAGTGCAATAACTGAAATGTTATAAAAATATCAAGGATCAAGGCAAAGCACAATGTCTGAAACATCGATATAACAATATCTCAAATACATTGAGGACATTGCAAAGGCTGCACCAAGGAAGGTGGGTTCCCTTTATCGTGTTAGAAAATTACTCACAGCCGAGAGCATGCTGTATCTCTACAAAGCTGCCATTCGCCCATGCCTGTAGAATTGTTGACACATCTGGGCTAGTACATCCACCACTATTTCTCACTCTTAGACAGAATAAAACGTCTCCATTCTAATAGGCTCAACACTATCAATCAAGCTTCAATCTCTGTCCCATCGCAACAATGTTATATCTTTGTGCTTGTTTTATAAATACTTTAATTGAATGTGTTCTGATGAACTCATTCCACTTGTACCCCCCTCCATATACATATCCCTCGAGAAACCCGTCAAGCAGCAAAATCTCTAGAAGTGCTTAGATGCTGGAAAACCTTTGACTCTAACAACTTCTTCCCTTGAGCTGCTAGAATTTGGAATTCCCTCCCCGCTTCCTGCTTTCATGTCTGTACTAATATACAGAAGTTTAAATGTAATGTGAACAGACATCTTGCTCATCTCCTTACATAGCCCACGTAGACAGGATCATACATAGTAGCCCCTTACGTTCAAGTATCAATATGCCTTGTTTGAGGTTAATGAGAGTAATATCTCATTTCAGAAATATCAGTCAATCTGCATTTTCTAATTTGAAACATTTGGCATTTAAAGATGAAATGACAAGTCAGAGGCAATAAAGCGAACGAAAGGGATGCACGGAGGGAGTCGAAGTGTGGGGGGGGGGGGGTAATGTGTGCATGTGACAGAAAGATAGAGAGAGAATGGAGACATTTATCATCAAAACACCCTCAAGAGTCAAACTCATTAATATTCTGGATGGCAGTCATTTGAAATGACTCGATTGACAAGGGAGATAAATGATAGCCACTTTACAATCAATAAAACGATCTTCTGGAAATAATGGTTTTCTAACGATTTTAAATAAATATTAATTTCTGAGAACGACATTGTGGAAATCCCACAATTGTTTACTGAACATTTTCTATTTCTTATATATATATATATATATTAAATAAACGAAATAATTATATATATATTTATATTAAATAAACGAAATGAAATACATATATATATATATACATACACACACACACGCACAGTCTTGGAAGTTTTTTAATCTTTAAAATTATATAGAAAAAACTTATTTAATTTTTATATTTTTTTATAATTCGTTAGAAAACTATTTAGTCAGTAAATCATTTAATCACCTGCAATCAATGCATTAACTTGCTCTCTAGAATTCATTATAGTACTAATATTAATTTACGGGATAATCAGTTGTTTACCATGAAACACTGTTTTGGGACTTTAAAAACAGAATAGTATATTAAATCATGGCTCCCCAGCAGTGTTGATCAAACACCACCTCTCTTAATCTTAAAGAAAAAATGTTACAGATATTAGATCTAGTTTCCTACTCTTAATTAATTTGACTAGCCTATTCATGTTATGAAAAATGTCCTCCTTACCTGTGAGATTCGTCTGTTTCCAAATTCGAAATGGATATATTTTATTAATTTACCAGTGTTGTATTTATAAGATTAGGATTAATCCATTTGACTATTTATCACCCCAACTATGATTAGTACTTTATATATTAACATTCTTATTTATTTAAAATTAAAAATATATAAACGTTTATATATATATATATATATATATATATATTAGTCCTGGTCAAAATCAGTATGATTCAATAAAGGAACTTTCTGATTCAGTTTTCAGTACATGGGATAAAATTCCTTCGAAACTGATACAAAACTTAGTCGCAAGCATGCCGAAGAGAATTTTTGAAGTAATTCGTAATAATGGAGGCTATACTAAATACTGAGACCCTTTTTAGCAGTTTATAATTGCCTTTTGTTAGATAAATTATCAGTGGTCTTATCATTTTGACCAGGTGAAAATGTTTGTTTTTTAAAAAATAATTATTAGATCAGGGTTAAGGTTTCGAATGAAGCAGATTTCATTTTTTTTCTGTCATATTTTCCCTTTTGGCAATGGTTTCAACCATTTGTTTGATTAAAAATTTGATAATATGCGTAAACGCTTACTTTCTTAAGTGGTCTTATGATTTTGACCAGGACTGTATATATATGTACACGTTTTTTGTATATAATACATTTTATAGATTACTAATACTGTTTTGGATTTCCTTTATTAATATATCCTGGTTGATTTTATATGATTCAAAAGCATCAGGATAACAAACAAATGCTTTATTTAACTGTTTAAATAAAATAAAAACACGCTTTTTTTTTTTTCTCTTAGGTATGCATTACTTCTAGCTAATCTAAACTTAATACGTAACCGTAAAGGTATTACTTCTTAACCAGTTTTTTAAACAAGTTAAAATAACTAGACTTTCCAATTTGATAACAGTTCCATTATAGCATATTTATTATGGGGTGGAGCTGGAATGCTCGAACATTCTGGCATGAGGTAGATACAGGCAAAAGTATCCATGCATTAATATGGGAGGGGAGACTATCTTCAAGTAATATCCTAAACTGGGAATGGGGCAACGGACTTACTAAGTAGATATTAAGTCCTTCTCACCTTTTTTTTTTTTTTTTAATGGAGAGTAGATAATGCATGTGGATATGTTATCGGCAGTTCCAGTAACTCTTGCTTATCCTTTTTTGTCCTTCAGTCCTCATTTCCAATGAGTGATTTTTCTGACAAAGGGTGAAGAAAAAGCTGCTTTCCAGGTCGGAAGTACTTTGTGAACAGTAGCCTGAGATGTTGGAAAATTTCTGTTTCGATGTCTATCCTTGTGGTCATGTCACTAGTAAGGATGCTGGAGGTAAACGCTTCATCTGGGCTGACGTTATCCGCCTGATAGTCAGGGACCCGAACATTAGACTAACCACTAAGGAGGCTGTCCTATCAGCAGGTGCAAAGTACCGGGGCTGCTGTATTGCCATTTGGTGAATGGATTCTGGACCATACAGTAGTTTCTGGTAGGGCCTCTCAATGCCATACTAGTGGGTAATTGTTACGGCTTTACCTTATGTGCTACAAAAAAAAAAAAATTAGTCTTTTTCTCTTACTTTCCCTCTCTGTCCTGCTCCAACCAAGTCTACCGACCTGTTCCACAAATCCCAAAACCTCAACATGACAAATCTCCAAAAAGAAAACACAAATAAATCTAGAACCCCATCCTCAAATGTAGACCCCTACTACCAGGTCTCCTTCTCCAACATCAGAGGTCTACGTTCTAACCTTTCAGAGGTTGAAACAATTACAGGAGACGAAACCGGACATATTCTTTCTAAGTGAAACTGGCAAAGGGCCAACCACTTCCCAAGACGAATTCATAATTAAAGGATACTCTAACTTAACATCTAAATCTGACCCCCAAGATCGCCATGGGCATGGAATATGTGCCTACATTAAAGATGGCTTTCCATGTGGTAGGGATATCTCCAGAGAAGACCATAATTTACCTTATATGTGCTTCCGGGTTGCACTAGCTTACACCACTGCATTTATATTTGCCCTCTATCGCCCCCACAACAGTGGGGTTACTATCTTTAAGAGCATATCTGAGAAAATTGACCACATCCTGTCTGCTCATCCTTCGGCTAACATTCACATTTGCGGTGACTTCAATGTCCATAATGTGGAATGGCTGACCCGCTCATATAAGACTGGTGACGAGGGGAGGTTCTGTCATGATTTTGCCACTGCCTATGACCTCACTCAGATTGTTTACGAACCCACCCATGTGCCCGATACTACCAGTTAGTATGCAAGCCTTCTAGACCTTTTCCTCACAACTTCCCCTGAGCTATGTTCATGTTCCATTCTATCTCCTCTGGGATCCCCCGACCACTCTGTTGTAGCAGTTTAGATAAAAATGAAATGTAATAAGTCTTCAGACATACCTCTCCACCATACTGTATATCGATACTCTATGGCTATGGGATAGCTTCCATACATTCATATCTGATCTACCTCTACATTCCATGTTTAAAAAGGATGTGTCCTCTATAGTATCAGACCTGACCGAATTGTTAATTCTAGGCATAGACTGATTCACACTATCCAAAAAATTCCAACAAAAACCTAACAGCCAGCCATGGTTCTCCCCAGAATGTGCTGCTGCCATCGCGCATAGAAATCACTTTTTCCATAGCTACCAACGTAATAGATGTACTGAGACTAAAGCTGCTTTCAGGACTGCCAGCAACCACTGTAAAAGAGTTATAAAAAATGCAAGAGAGCAATATGCAAAGTCTGTTAAATCCAAAGTAGCTGAGCAGCGGCTTGGTTCCCACCAGTTTTGGCAAATAGCAAACAGGATCCTTAACAGAAGCATGCGTTCTATCCCAACTATCATCAATGGACTTGAGGTCATCTCGTCAGTATCAGACAAGGCCAGACTATTTGCCAAGAACTTTTGCAGCTAATTCTATGCTATGCGACGAAGGCCATCAACTCCCCGTATTTCCTCCTATAACAGACAACACGCTATGCAGCATACAAATATCTGTGCATGAGGTCGCCAAGCTAATCAAGAACCTTGATTCCAGTAAAGCAATTGGCCCTGACGGCATTCCAGTTATAGTGCTGAAAAAGCTCCAACCAGAACTTGCCCCCATACTTACAAAACTGTTTAAGCGTTGCCTTAAGGAGAAGTGCTTTCCAATGCCCTCATCAGTATGCCCTGTATTTAAGAATTCAGGTGAAAAGTCATCTCCCTCTCAGTACAGACCAATAAGTCTCCTGTGTGTCATGAGTAAGTCGTTGGAATCCATATTAAATAAAGAAGTAGTCATCCACCTCAGCAGAAACAACCTTCTTAGTGACATGCAATATGGTTTCCGCTCCGCAAGATCTACAGCAGATGTGCTAACGGTTATATCTTATAGGATTAGTGAATCTCTTGACAAAGGCTTCCTTTCTAGGGCAATTGCTCTTGACATATCGAAGGCCTTCGATAAGGTATGGCATAAGGGCCTACTTCACAAGATTTCCAGCTACGGTATCACTGGTAACGTTTTCTCAATCATTAAATCATTTCTCTCCGATAGGTTCATAAGAGTAGTGGTTGATGGGCAGAAATGTCTTTGTTTTATTGTTATTTTCATGGCAAGTGCTCGTCTGAGCTCCAATCTATCGTCCCCCCTCCACTCGCCAATCTTTCACGAGAAACACCCGTCTGGCTGAAACTACTGTCAATAATTTTCCCCACTCTTTATCTGTGCCTAAATCCAAACGTAGATTCCATGAGCAGAGCTTCTTTCTCAGAAGTGCACAACTGTGGAACTCTCTTCCGTTTGCCTGTTTCCCACCTGACTACAACTTGGATGTCTTCAAGTCCAACATAAACAAATTCCTGACAAAACGCCCTCTTAAGTAAGACACTATCAAATCTCCAATACTAATGATTACTACAATACTATCTTATTGATTACTGTACACGCAATAACCCTTATCCCTGAGTGGACTCCGGGTCTTGATAAGTGGTGACCTCCATGTAAAAAAAAAAAAAAAAAAAAAAAAAAAAACAATTTTAGTTTTATCCCCACCTTTATCATCCTTATTACTAAGCTAGAAACTGGGGGTATAAAATCTATTAATTTTAAAGTAACGCAAGCTATTCTCAAAATCTGACAATCTATATATATAAAAGCGAAAATGTATGTATGTATGTACGCTTTTCCTAGATGTCCACAAAAGGCTTCTTTCACAACGTCACAAACTTTTTATATCATCTATAAATTGTAATATCTCAGAGTTACCCACTGAGCTTGTCTATCTATTTAATTTTATTGACTTTCAAACGTTAATTATTCGACATTTCCCCGCATCGGTACGCGTTACATTCGGTTTCCGGTATAAAAAAAAGCGAAACTCGACTCTAAGAGAGCTAAGTAACGTTTGTTCAATGTCGACATCGTCATATCAGACTGTAGCTTTCATTTCGCTCCTCCTAATAAACAGGGAGCAGGTTTTTAAAAACAAACACACCGATTTATTCCCCTCATTCAAAACTGTCCCGCACAAAATGCTAATTGCTGAATACCTATCACCGTCACGTCAATCAAAAACGCGCACCTGTTTTTTTTAACACTTTACTATTTTCCAACTGCGTGTCGTGAAGGCTTTGTTTTTTTTTTTCACAGGCACCTGTTATTTTTTCACATTTTCGGGGTTTTTTCACATACCCCGAAAAACACCCGGGCAATGCCGGGTACCCCTCACTAGTCTATTATATAAAAGCAAAAATGTGTGTGTGCGCATTTTTGTGTATGTCCACCAAAGGCTTGGGGGGTAGGGGGGGGGCGCTCGGTGGGATCACTCTTTAAAACTTTTTATATACTGTCTAAATCATAATATATACGAGTTACGAATGGAGGTCGCATCTATCTTTAAGTTGCCCAACTTTTACACGCTATTTTCGAGATTTTTTTTAACCGCCACGTCTTCGTTACGCTTCTCAGTATAAAAAAACAAAACTGAATCTGTATCAGCAGTTCCTTGGCACACAGGTTGGGAACGTCCAGAAAGCGATGGACGTTAGGTCAATGTCGGTTTTCACAGTCATATCAGACAATTGCTTTCATTTGGACAGACTCCCCTAATAAAGGGGGCGCTGGTTTTTCCCCCAACACGTTGGGGGAAACAAAACCAGACAAAGTTGAATAAAAAAAATAAAAAAACCCAAAAGAGCTATGCCGCAATAAAATTAAGTGCAGAATTAAATTTCGCACGCACCTGCCACTTTTCATTCACTGTGGCGTGATGTTTGACCTCATTAAACATGCATCACTTTTTAATCATTTTATTTCACACATTCTCACTTCTCTGCCATCGTAGCGTGGCGGGAAGTCATCAGCCTATTAACCAAGGGTTCGGGTTCAAGCCTGACTACCTACCAAAACTTTTTTTCTTCTTTTACACCTCCAAACACCCGGGCAACACCAGGTACCCACCCCGCTAGTGGTTCCATAAAACATAAAAACAGGGCAGGCACTATCTTTATGCAGCATACAAACTATTTGAAAGAGGAAAGAGTCTCTTTTATCAAATATTTTATAAAGAAAAATCCTATCTTTAATTTTTAGCCTGTTGTCCTCTATGTTCACAATTCAATTCTAACTCCTTTGAGATGTTTTTTTTCGAATTCATCATTGTCGTTTATACATATAAGATCTATAAATCTCTTACACCCATGAAAATTATGTTTTAGATATATCATTTTTTATTTTTTATTTGTGATGTCATATTATATATATATATGAGCAAACAGTTAATATAATATATATATATATATTATATATATATATATATATATATATATATAGGAGCAAACAGTTAATCAGAGAGGCGGTAGCACTCTCTATATAGGGATGGCCCGTACACGCCTATATACGCCTACAAAACAAAACTATCCAAATCTCAACTAAAATCAACTTATAAGTTTCAAAAAGCACATATTCTTACAGAGAAGCGTCTTACGAATCCAGCGAGTGTCAGAACGTTGGTTAAAATGTCAAAAGAGAGCAAAAAAAAAAAAAAAAAAAAAGGGTACAAAAATGGCCAATTGTTCTTCTTTCTTCTTCTTTCTTCTTTCTTCTTCTTTCTTTTGAGACGATGTATCTCGGTGTACGAACGGTCTCTGACAACAGTTCAAGCATCAATCGACTGCTCTTTACACGGAGAAGTGCAGTGACCCATCGCTTTTTAGCTAACTCCATAATTAAATAAGATTACGTGCAATAACAAGTTTTAAACACTATATACCCAATGTAGACAGACCACTTCGAACACGGAACTTCTCTCAAAAGGGACAGCTCCAAATAATACACCGGATGCTCACAGACGTTCCAGTTTGCCAGTGGCCTATATTTCTTGGACGCTGAATATTTGAGGTGAACGTTAAGGTTTTTTCTTTAAACAGTAACCCACCAGCGTTAATGAAACCACGAAATCTTTATCTCAGTTGATCAAAATTGTTATAAGAGTAACCTATCAGCAAGTACGACGTCAAAAAACAATGTTATAAAAACAAATAATTCTTCAGATTTTGGACTGTAAAATATGTACAAAATGTCAATGCTGTGACCAGGATTCGAACTTAGGTTAGCACGGCCACAACGTGGGGTCCTAACCTCTAGACGATCACGGCTAACACTGACGTCTGTCGCTCTTGGCAGAAAGACACATGACTACTGTCAAACTATTGAAAAATAAGGAGGAAACTTGAAATTCTCACGCATGCGCAAAAATACACTATAGCAACCATTGTTAAATGCAGCTGAATCTCTTCGCTCGCTAAGAAAAGTAGATCAGACCAGTTCTTCTAAGAACTCACCAAACGCCAAAGGAAATAAGTTAAATTAACCGCAAAAGAAACTGCAAGAAAGTCATCTTCTAAGAACTCACTGGAAGCTGACCAAAAAGATCAAAATCCAAGCCCTAGCCACAAAAATAACTAGATATTGTGGCTACTATACACAATCTACTAATAAAAACAAGTAAGTTTTCTAAAATAAACTACAATAAATTAACCAAGTAACCTCACACTGTCACTGATTAGGACTTCATATAAAGATAACAACTACACTATTGGTGTATATACCGTTCCACACTTTAACTATTGGTGACGGGGCAGTATCTCAATTCTACGAGAGTTGTCTTGCTATAAGATAAGTGATATTATAGTAAGATACACATAAGTGTTATATGTTTACATTTAATAAAAAATGCCAAAGTCAGCACGTAGTAAAAAAGCTCAGAGAAATATAGACTATGAAAAAAACAAAGTCAAGGTATTATCTGAGCAAAAAGAATACTATCAGAAAAATGCTGAAATAATAAAAATTAAGTATCATGTAAATCCTGAGGCAAAGAAGGCTGCCTCACGTGCTGACTCAAAAGCACGGTATAACAGGGATCCCGAGGGGAAAAAAACTGCCTCACGTGCTCTTTATAAAAAAGAACCAGAAAAAAAGAAGGCTGCCTCACGTGCTGACTCAAAAGCACGGTATAACAGGGATTCTGAGGAGAAAAAAGCTGCCTCACGTGCTCTTTATAACAAAGAACCAGAAAAAAAGAAGGCTGCCTCACGTGCTCTTTATAACAAACAACCAGAAAAAAAGAAGGCTGCCTCACGTGCTCTTTATAACAAAGAACCAGAAAAAACTATTATAAAAAGACCTAAAACCCAGCAGGAAGCGACCTGCTACTAATGGAGGCGGCAATGACAATACTATCACGAATGTAAGTTTAAAAATAAGACTGTAAGTAAAAATACTAATTAACAAGAATAAAAAAGCATTGGAAATGCAAAAGGATATAGGGATGGTATGCCAAAAAGTATACAAACAAGATAGCTATGAATGGCTAGGCACATGGAAATAGAATTGCATCCAAAGTATAGCCCTATAGCTTTTTACAACCGTAACGATGGCACGGAATGAAGATTGGAGAAAAGCTATAGGGCTATACTTTGGATGCAATTCTATTTCCATGTGCCTAGCCATTCATAGCTATCTTTTTTGTATACTTTTTGGCATACCATCCCTATATCCTTTTGCATTTCCAATGCTTTTTTATTCTTGTATAATATATATATATGAGCAAACAGTTAATATAATATATATATGAGCAAACAGTTAATATAATATATATATGAGCAAACAGTTAATATAATATATATATGAGCAAACAGTTAATATAATATATATATGAGCAAACAGTTAATATAATATATATATATATGAGCAAACAGTTCATATAATATATATATATATATGAGCAAACAGTTCATATATATATATGAGCAAACAGTTCATATAATATATATATATATGAGCAAACAGTTCATATAATATATATATATATATGAGCAAACAGTTCATATAATATATATATATATATGAGCAAACAGTTCATATAATATATATATATATATGAGCAAACAGTTCATATAATATATATATATATATGAGCAAACAGTTCATATAATATATATATATATATATGAGCAAACAGTTCATATAATATATATATATATGAGCAAACAGTTCATATAATATATATATATGAGCAAACAGTTCATATAATATATATATGAGCAAACAGTTCATATAATATATATATGAGCAAACAGTTCATATAATATATATATATGAGCAAACAGTTCATATAATATATATATATATATGAGCAAACAGTTCATATAATATATATATGAGCAAACAGTTCATATAATATATATATATATGAGCAAACAGTTCATATAATATATATATATATATATGAGCAAACAGTTCATATAATATATATATATATGAGCAAACAGTTCATATAATATATATATATATATGAGCAAACAGTTCATATAATATATATATATATATGAGCAAACAGTTCATATAATATATATATATATATGAGCAAACAGTTCATATAATATATATATATATATGAGCAAACAGTTCATATAATATATATATATATATGAGCAAACAGTTCATATAATATATATATATATATATATATATATATATATATATATATATATATATATATATATATATATATATACATACATACATACACACACACTCAAGTCTATGTAAATACAGATTTGCCCAAAATGACACAAGATCCAATCCCTGGGATGCATATCATATTTTATTTCCTCTTTGAAAATAACATTCTTTAATAAGATGACTTATAAGTATTTTTTTTAAATACCTTTAGCAGCACTAGTTTTACTGGTTTTATTTTTACACCAGAAAGCTTTAGAGTTTGAAAAGTCTATATATTTACCTTTGCCGCCTTCAAAAGCTAGATCTACAGTATCGTTTAATTCTTTTATAAGATCTTGTGTGGAATTTTAGTATATAGCGTAGTAAAATCATAAGTCGCTTTAGATTTTGCTTTTATTCTGGAATTTATGTAATGTAATTTTTCTTTTACTGGTTTTGAATTATTTACCACCCAAAATAGATTTATATTACTATAGAATTTTCTTTTCCGGTGGAAATTATTTGATTTATAATTTATTTAAACACTTTAGATATAGCTATACTTAAAAGTTTTGTAATGCACGTCTTTGAAGCTACAATAAACCTAGCACTAACTGGATATTTGTGTATTTTAGCTATGCAATATATCCAATACATACATGAAAGTTTTTTTGTTTCTTCTTTTAACTTTAATCCAATACTTTCACTAATAATACTATTATTCAGAATAATGCTATCTAAATTAATATTACTTACTTTATAGGTATCTGAAACTTTACCTATAATTCCTACTGTTAACAATAAACGTTGTATATATTTTTACATATAAAAGCTATATTGTTTGTGTATATATATATATATATATATATATATATACTAGCAAAAGTACCCGTCGTTGACTGGGTTCAAAAACAGCCTACAGAAAATGGACTCTGATTTATGAAAGTATGATAGGTTATGAAAAGGAAGGGTTGTAACGAGATAGCTTCGAATTCGGGGGTATCAAAACCAAAGCAAAATATGATGAAAGTAAAAATAAAATTGATAAACCCCATAATTTATTATACTATACCTGTTCACACTAAAACACTTATCACAATATTCTGTGGATCTATATTAAAAAACCTTGTTAAACTTTGTGACATATTTCCATTCTATGGAGGTCAGGTGCAAACGAACACCCCATAATTTTATTATACCATATTTCTTCAAACTGAAACATAATTATCAAAGTATACTTACGCAGATAGATATGAAAAGTCTTTATTAAAGTTTGTGCCTATTTCCATTTTATGGAGGCCAGGCGCGAACGCAGACCCCACAATTTTATTATACCATCCCTATTTAAGTTAAAACATACTTATCAAAGTATTATTATGTACATCTATATCAAAAACACTTGTAAACGTTATTTTTAATTTTTAATTTCCATACTTTGTGGACCAGGCGCGTACGCAGACCCCACAATTTTAATGCCAGATCATTATGCCAGATCAAACATACCCATTCCTGTGTCTTGATACATCTTCTATCATTATATGTAATCAGTTTTTTTTTAAATAGTCAACCATATAGGAGCCTATTCGTGACCAGACACACACACACACAGACATTCAGCTTTATATATATATAACTTTTATGTAAAAACCTACAATCTACTGTATGCTGTCTTGTGGCAGTCATCTGCATCAACAAAGATTAGCAGTAATACCAAAAAACTGATTGGTTCTTCACAAAGCCTCCACCACTCTAAACAAATCATTTGTGTGGATTTACAAACAACTTAGTTGTTGTGGCAGAACCTCATACATTGAAATCGACGGTAGAGTCCATTTTTTTTTTTAAATTTATATTTATATCTATATTAAAAATATTATAAACATTAAAATAAAATAAAAATAAAAACTTTAAAAAAACTCTGTAACACACATCCAAAATAAGATAATGGGACATTATGATAGAAAACATGCACAAAAAACAATGCAGAAAAAGTAATGGATCTAATGTTTTAACTCCAAGAATGATTGAATGAGAAAAAAGAACCAACAAGTTTCAAAGCCAATTTCTCTATTTCTCAGAGCTATCCATGAGAATCTCTTTCACTGAAAGACATGAGCCGAGTTATAACAGGATTAAATGAAAGTAGCCATTTCATAGCTCAATCCACAACTCGGGTCAACTTCTAGATTAGTTTAATATTTCAATTGATCTGAGGGTGATCAAAATACAGTGATATGATCAGCACAGATACTAATTACAAAACTTAAAAGCTTGCATTGAACAAGAAAAAACAAGAGGATTTATACTGAAACTTAACTTATTCAATATTAATTCAAAAGGGAAAAGTTGTCTGCTGTTTCTGCGAAACAACATTCTGTAAAAATCAACACGTTCTTTCATAGATTTAAGAGACTAAAATTCGTTCATTATTTACTTTAAAAAAATGCATTGAAAACAAAGGAACACGATTTGATTCAATACTGAACTTTATTCAATACTAGCAGGGAGACCCGACAATGTCCAGGATAGAATGAGAATCAACAAATCTTCCATCTTCCCATACTTTTTTCACCATTGAAATCGGTGAAATCGTCTGTTTTTCAATCAAATGGATTGATTGCCTACTCTAGTTGGGAAACCACTGCAGTGTACTTGGAGGAAGCTTCACATGTCTCCTCACAGTGAATTAGTCTACAATACAGTGTAGTCTACATTGCACTGTAGATAATATATTGTTGATTTGATAGAATTATCTGTGAATAATGGCTTCACTTAAACTTTAAAATGCAAAATGTCAAGTTATCATGGTTCAATTGTCTCTAAACAGAAACATTCAATTTGAACGCAAACCTGTGTTATGAAAAAACACTTATGAAATTATTTTTACATAATCACTTAAATCAAAGTTGAACGTTCAAAAGTCAAGTTTTATGGTTAAAGTGTGCTCTAAAAAGAAACATTTCGAATGCGTCCCTGTCTTATAAAAGAATTTATGATTGATTTTACAGACTGGGCCTTTCTGCTGTGCCATGTTAAAACCTGCCAAATGCAATTGTGATGTTAGATTGTTAACTGTTGTCAAAATCGGACTTCCTTCTTCGATCGGATTTTTTTGATTATCAATTTTCAATACTTATCAGACACATTTCAATGCAAAACCTATAAGAACACTCCCAGACATATCAAGTACTTGCTGTTTCTTGGCTAGAATGTATGTATCAAACATTTACCATAGACTAGTTTTTGAACTTGAAATAATTATTTTTTTTTTTTTTAGCTCCTTACATTAGGTGACTTTATGCCTTGTCTGGAGTGATTTAAAAAAAAAAAAAATTTAATAAAAAATAAATAAAAAAGTAAAAAAAATAAAATAAAAAAAAATGAATAAAAACAACACATAAATGTCCCAACAGATACCATGAAGGACGAAATCCCAACATAACGACATCAATGACCTTTAGGTAATGAATCCACCTGGTTAGAAATGTTTTCATTGATGTCTTGCTATAGGAATTCCAGGTTTGTTAGTTCAAAAAAAAAAAAAAAAAAAAAAAAAAAAAAAAAAGAGTCTGATGTAAGTGGATGAATCATCAAACTATGCGAAACAGAAGCAGAGTTTCGAAAGAATAAATAACCAGAAAGGGAGAAACTATTTAGTTGGTGAAGTGCCCAAACAGGATATGAGGTAAGAAAACAAGAGATATGCACACACACACAACTACTTTATTTAATCACATAAATTAATATAGGAAGATATAATTTTATGCGTAAATTTCCAGTATTTACTTCAACAGTGTTCAATACATAAGTAGAACTAGGTAGTAAGTTATGAAAATATATATGGCAATTAAGCTACACAGAATATTCCGCGTTTCATTCTCGTGAAAATTCGTCAGGCTTATGCGAAAAGTTGTGGTTAGCGTGCGTTTATATATTTTCTAGTTAGCCAATCAGCTCTTTAGTTGCCACCGCACCCATCCTAATCAGCCAGTGGGCGGGCACTTACAGGACAAAGGCCTGCTAGTATGTGTATGTATGTTCAATATATATATATTGCACATGCATGCATACATACATACATACATACATACATACACATGCTAGCAGGCCACTCGGCATTGCCAGTCATAAAATACGCTTAAATGACATTTTAATTTATACAGATTTCATATTTATTATAGAACAAATTCTCTATTGATTATTATTATACTAGTGGTACCCTACCACGCGTTTCTATGGTGCAATTTAGTGAAATGAAAAAAATCCCAAAATGAGAAAATGCATGTTAATTTCCCAGTACTTATGGATACAGTTTCTTGTTCCATTTTCTGAGCAAATAGAGATTTTCTGGTTTGTCAACTCTTGAAAATGCAATATAAATTGTCCATGTGAGAAAGTCAGTGTGTAGATGTAAGCCACACAATTGCAAAGATTGTCTCTGAGCTATTTTGATGGTGATTGTAAATGACAATTGAATTGAGAATTGCAATCTCCTAAATTGAAATGGTGTATCCTGTGGAATCATAGGAATGTGTGAAATGAGGACATCTTCACTTTTAAAAGGTCCTGTAAAGATTGTTGCCTCTATGATATTGCTCATTAATTTTTTTACTGCAAGCTATGGACATTGCAAAGCTTGGGTTGGTTTATATTTTGCAACATGATAATTGGTACGCCAATTCAATTGCAGTACATGCGGTGGAATTCATCGGATAATTAACCACTTCATCAGCTTCCACAAGAGTGTTGACAGACTTGTATGTGACTACCTCTTTAAATTTTAAACTGAATAATATTGTTAAGTTCATGGACGTCTTTGTTTTGAGCTGCAAGAATAGCTCATTCACTCAGCCAACTGGAATTCTTATAATTAATTTGAATACTTGGAAAAACCTTTTTACCAACTCTTCTTTTGATGATTACAGAAGTTAAGAGTCAACGAAATTCGACCTTAACTGGGATCAGCCAGCATTTTTCCGTTCCAAATTTCCAACAATTGATGCGAAAATTTCTCTGCAGATCAATCGTTCTGCAACTGGACACGTATAGATAGAGAGAGGTTGAGATGGATAGAGAGAAAGAGAGGAGGAGGGAGAGAGAGAGGGAGAGAAATAGAAGGTGAACTACACTTCACTGTTTTTGTCATCAATCAGTGAATGAGAAATCCTTCTAGACTGAGACAATTTTTATTTTTGTTCCTATCCACAGTACCCCCCTTTTTCAGGAACTGGATTTTCCACACATTAAAAACCGACCTTGTGTCTAACTGCCCTCGTGAGGAGGCAAGAAATAGGAACAGAGTATGTGTGTGTATATGTATGTTAGAGAGAGAGAGAGAGAGAAACTTGGAACTAAAAAATACACACGCATATTTAGTTTTCAACAACTGCTATTCATTTATGCTTCTTGTACGGTTCTATTGCAGCATTAAAAATGAATTTTTAAAATATAATTTTTTTTTTATATTAATTTATTTATTGCAGACTATTATTCCCATCTTTATTTGTTGTTGTTTCACAACGTTTCGGCCAATTATTCCTCTGGCCTTCGTCAGGTGGTAAGACGACAACAACTACGGATGACAATGTTTGCTGAGAAGGCAGTTAGGAGATTCGAAGTTCCTATCCGTCGCGGTTACCACCTGACGAAGGCCAGAGGAATAGTTAGCTGAAACGTCGTGAAACAACAACTAATAAAGATGAGAATAATAGTCCGCAATAAATAAATTAATATAAATATTACCCATCTCAATAATGAATTCAAATTAAAAATAATATAATTTTTTTGTTGTTGTTGTTGCAATGTAGTTGTGTAGGAAGTATGAACGAATATATTTGTTAATTTAACATTTTAAAAAAAATTATATATATATACATACACTGCCCACTAGAGCAAGTTCAGTTTCAATAATCGCTATTTGTTTATGCTTCTTAAACGGTTGTACTGCAGCATTTAAAATAAATTTTTAAGATACAATTTATTTTTATGTTGCAATGTGATTGTATAGGAAATATAAACGAATACATTTGCTAGTTTAATGTTTAAAAATACTGACCACTAAAGCAACGAATATGCGACTGATAAAAAAAAAAGTTTTTTACGCACATGACTAACAGTAAAGTCACAATCGATATTCTTTGGCATTTGTCGAGACATAGGAATTTCCTTTTTATTATTATTTGATAGTAAATATATGAAAATAAACCATACTAGTTTAAAGCAAAATAGTAAAACGATCGCTCAGAAAAAAAATGACAAGTAAAACAAATTTTTGTCGCGTTCAAATCAATCAATTTTTTCCGAGAAGAAACGATTTTGAAAAAAAAAAAAATTTTTTAATATTTTTCATCTTAAATACATAAAAACATGCTTGGATTAGATAAAAACGCTATCGCAAAATATCGACGCAATTAGTTCAGTAGCTTTTTAGTTTACATTTTTATTTATATAGATTGTATCCAGTATATATATATATATATATACACAGAGAGAGAGAGAGAGAGAGAGAGAGAGATTGTATCCAGTATATATATATATATATATATGATAGATAGATAGATAGAGATTGTATCCAGTATATATATATATATATATATATATATATATATATATAGAGAGAGAGAGAGAGAGAGAGAGAGAGAGAGAGAGAGATAGAGAGAGAGAGATTGTATCCAGTATATATAGAGAGAGATTGTATCCAGTATATATATATATATATATAGAGAGAGAGAGTATCCAGTATATATATATATATATATAAAGAGAGAGAGATTGTATCCAGTATATATAGTTAAACAAAAAATGGCTTTAGGGCCATAAGCTGGAATCGAAATCAAAATAATCAAAAGTGCAACAATAGTCATTATTTAGCACTTTATTACTATCCGAGCAGGATAAAAAGGGCTAAAAATTAAGCGACTCCAAGCTAAAAATGTATTTGTACGCATGCTAAGAAGTTAGTCGATGGTCACGCAATCATCCATTTATACAAAGTACATGTTTCATGTAATAATGCAGTAATATTTATAACATGACGATTTGGTAGATAACATTGTTTATTGTTGAAATTGATCAAAACAGTAAGTAGTTATCATTGTTTTTTAATGGAAACTCATTTTTTTTCGGCTGTCGGATTTTACTACAATAACAAAGAAGAACCAAATTCTGTTGCTAACTATGTTTCTAACGTTGCAAGCCTGTCTGTTTTATCGTTATTTTCATGACAAGTGCTCATCTGAACTCCAATCTATGCCCCCCCCCTGCCAAACATTCATGAGAAACACTCATCTAGCTGAAAACACTATCAATAATTTCCCCCACTCTTTATCTGTGCCTAAACCTAATCGTAGATTCCATGAACAAAGCTTTTTTTTCTTAGAACTGCACATCTGTGGAACTCTTCCGTTTACCTACTTTCCACATGACTAAAATATGGTCGTCTTCAAGTCTAACGTAAACAAGTTCTTGATGAGCCATTCCCCTTAAGTAATCCAATTTACCAAAGTTACACTTCTAATGATTACTATGATATTATCCCTTGTAAGAAATTCTGCAGAAATAAGCAAGTTTTTTTTATTGGACGGTTTCTCCGCCCAAGGATTTATTTTAACCAATCAAATTGCATGTTTTAACTGCCGAGAATGTTCTCGGCGCCAAATTCCCTTTTCAGATCAAAATCCAAGATGACGCAGCGTTGCATACACATGGATTTCTTACTCGAATCGAGGCAGCAAAAATACTTTGCTGCTTAGAGACGTTTTAAATGCCCAAACGTGGAGCAGAACATTATCACTGCAATTACCAATGCCCTTAAGTAGGGCAAATTTATATTTACACGCTTGTGCTACAATTTGATGTCTGTCAAGACGAAATTAAGGTCTGCTGTTTGACCTGTCACTTGTCCGCCATTGGACTAACAGCGAAGGTCTCCTCGTGTATGCCCAGCTAGCAGCATCCATCGTGGAAGATACCTCTACTTCTCCAACCTGCACACTACTTCATCAGCGGGAATTCTACCCAGCCTCTATCGAAGACAAACTATTATTCCCTTCGGGGTCGTTACCAGCCCATAGCGCCAGATAGCTGAAGATGACACATTTTTTGCAACTTGGACCTTAAAACTTCAACGTAAATTTTATTAAAGTAAAAAAACTTTAATAAAATTTACGTTGAAGTTTTAAGGTGAGCTTGTAATTTTTGTTTGGTTTTCTTCCATTTTGCCAGGGGCAAAAACCCCGTGAGAGAAATCCCACACCCTTTGACTACTGCATACTCATTAACCCTTATCCTCGAGTGGCCTCTGGGCCTTGATAAGTGGTGATTGCTTTGGAGAGAGAGAGAAAAAAAAAAAAAAAAAAAAAAGAGACATTTTTGAAATGCCATGGAATAAGAAAATAATTCACTTTATCTTGTACTAGCAGGCCACCCAGCATTGTCCGGTCGTAAAATATGCTTGAATATGATATTTTGATAATTGCAGATTTCATATTTATTATTATACTAGCAGGACCCCTTAACCAGCATTGCCTGGTAGAAGCATACCCCTCTCCTCTAGTAGAATAATTGAAAGCATGGTTGTTGTTGTCCAACAACCAACCAACCTCCTCATGTTAAGAACAGCTTTCTGAATGGTAATTGCCAACATTCCCATGTTAAGAATGGCTTTCAGAATAGACACCCTATTTGCCACAAATTTAAACCTTGACAGTCTCTGTCAAGATCCTCACGTGCAAATACTATGAATCAACAAGGAAGTTAAGGAGCGGCAGTGTCGCTCGTATATAATTAGATTTGATTCTCACATGTGCATACTAATCTGGCGGCCAGTGATATAAAGTGCATAATATAGCAAATATAAATCAGATGTTCTTAATCAGCATAGCTGAAAATTTATAAAAGTCGTCATTTTAAAGGAAAGTGTAACAGTGGATCTAAGGTAAAATTTCCCTACCAAAAAAATGTTCTACAATCACCCTTTCCTCGTAAAAACAGTGAAGTACTGTTGTTGTTGTTGCCGCTGCTGCCGCTGTCCAATTCCCAAGCTCCTCATGGTAAGAACGGCTTTCAGAACAGACATCCCAACCTCCTCTGGTGACCCACAACATCCCCCATATTAAGAACGGCTCTTGAAATAGACACCCCATCTTGTGAGTGGGAAGAGATTCGTTCAAATTTTCATGTCATAATACTGAAACCAAACATTAAAATAAGTCAAGTTCATCTCATTTACTTAGATTCGTTCATTTAGTCATGTCATAATTTTTAACGTTAAAAACAAACATACAAAAAAAAAAACTCTTTGTCTTTTTTTTTTTACTAAGATTTGTTCATTTAGTTCTGTCATAATTTTGGATGCAAAAACCAAACGTTAAAAAAAGGAAATCTGTCTTGTTTATTAAAGATTAGTTCATTTTGTCAGTAAATAATTAAAAAAAAAAAAAAAAAAAAAAAAAAAGCCCGTTTCGTTTACTTAGATTTGTTTTTATAATCTAGGACACTCACAACGCTAAAACCAATGAACGAACAGTATTTTCAATCGATGAAAATATTTAAGAAAGAGTATTTGGCAACTTATTTCTAAAGCTTTATTACGAATACTTTTTTGGTAAGGAAAAAGTAAATGTTATGGTAAGATAATATAAACATTCGTCGTTAACCTCTTGGAAATGCGACGATAGGAAAGTATATTTTTTCAAAAACTGCGCAACGATATTGTGTGTGTGTAGCTAAATGTGAGGGTATAACTACAAAAAGTTATGATTGTGAGTTCTAGCATATTTTTATTTGGTTTAATACTCAAAACTGCTGATTTGTGTAGAGGTACAGGCCATGTTGGTGAAGATGCAAAATGTTCGTTTTTTAGTATGAATGTGTAATCTGGAATAACAGATTTTTATGTTTTCAGCCAATGAGAATACCCAGAATGTAAGTGGGGAGAAATCATTATTTTCAAATAGGGAAGTGCAAAAGGTAATTGTATGTCTATCAGTGTATGATGCAGTTCATAAGGGTGTCACGGCAATATATTTATATCATATATATTTTTACCCGGTCCTCACTGGAGTGGTGGGAGTACTTTTGGGGTAGAGGGAAAAATACGAACCACTTCGTCTAAAATATGTTGTAGGTTGTGATGATTGCGCTCATAGGATGTAATGTAAGATTTCATTATAACAAATAAATGTGTCTGTAATGGCATGCAAAAGTTATATAAGATGTTGGGTAACATTTTAGACATAAAAAAAAAAATATATATGGCATCTGTTAGTGCAAACCTAGGGTAATTTGGTCCAGAGGGGAATTTCTGCAATCAAAATATTATATTTCTGCAATCAAAATATTATATAAAGGAGATTATATTGTACCCAATATGCAGTAACGATTAAAAAAAAAAAAAAATATGACTCTGGTGCCACCACAGAGAATCAAAACTAAAACGTTTAGCCTACGATTTACTTTTTCCTTTGACATTAATGCCTAAGCTTTAAAGACATTTTGCTGCAAGGCTAAAAATTAAAACATGAACCAATAGTTATTACGTTAAGTATGCATATTCATTGTCGTTTGACTTCACCTGGCAAATTTCATTTCTTCAATTTTCACACTTTTGCACAGATTTTCCCCAGCTAAAACCCAAATATAAAGTTTCACATGGGTTCGAATACCCTATATATGAAGTTTCATGTCTGTAGACCAAAAACTGACAGAGGAGTTTGGTAGGCAAAATTTTTTTAAACAAATATATATACATGCATACATAAATATATATAGAAAGAGGTTTGTGTTTACTATAAACTTGTTATGCAAATATTATGCAAGTATAAATAGAATGTAGAATATCTACATGAATATAATTACACATAATAGTTAACTAATGATGATTATCCTATAAGAAAATAAAAAAAGCTAATAGGGAATTAATTAAAATAAATGTTTAAAAGAATATGTAAATTTGCTAGATCTTTTGGCAGATGAATGCAATTCCATGACCACTATATATAACAAAGCTGTATTTTCTTATTAATTGTATTTTCTATTTATTTTATTCTGTTTTCTTTATTATTGTATTTTCTTTATTTTCTTTATTTTATTGTATTTTCTATTTATTTTATTGTATTTTCTTTTTATTTGATTTAATAAATACAGAATAATCATGCTGACACACCGGTTCTTGTCAGATCACCAAAGTTAAGCAACATTGAGATTGGCTAGTACGAGATGGGTGACCATTTGGGAATTTTAGGCGCTGTAAGTGCTTTCCACTTATGTCAGTATTGTTTCCAGTCGTCCTAAACCTTCACTTGCCACTGGTATTCAACAATGTTGACTCGGGGGAGGTGTGGTTGGAGATTGGGCAACTCTTGCCACAAAAAATTCACGCACAGGCACCCTTACAGTGGGTATCCATAGTCTGTAAAAACTGAAGGTCGCCTTTATTTTCTTTTTAAATAAATAGAAAAAAGTTGTTTTTTTTAATATGAATATCAAAATAAAAATATTATAGGAGTATAGATTCCTTGTGTACAAACAATGTTGTAAATCATAATGTGAAAAATTTGAACGCCCTTATATCTATACACATATTAAGCATGAAGCCTCATGAGGATGAAAGGCGGAAAATTCTGCGTACTTTAATTGCCACATATCCCCTTAGTTATATGAATATATCGGTATTGAAAATTCCAAAGCCAAATATATATTTATTTTTAATTCATATTTTATTGTGTCTCATGTGTTTAGTTGAATCATGGAAAAACAAAAAAAAAACATCAAACAACTCATCAGAGACAACTTATGTTCCTCAGAAAAAAACAAACAGCTGGCGTTTTTGGGGGTTTTTTTTCCTCGTTTCTCCCCCTTTTCTTTCTTTCCTTAGATTAAAGAGGGTAAAAGTTGGTGAAAAAAAATTTAAACCTTTTTAAAAAAAAAATAAATAAATAAAAAAAAAATCATAAAATTTATTAAAAACTTGTGATTTTTAAGGATTTTCATTTCTTTTAACCAACTTTTATCCTATCTAATCTAAGCGAAAAAAAAGGGGGGGAGGAGAAAAGAGGAAAAGAGAATAAATAAATAAATATGTGGAAATATGTTTTGCAATTATATTTCACATTTTATATATACCAATCCTTTAATTTATGAAGCTCAATTTAATTACAGAGCATATAACAAATAAATGACGGTCTACATTCCAAATTTCACAATGTTGACCATCTTACCATTTATTCCGTTAAGTATGTTGATATAAACAATTCTTGACAGCACCCATTTCATAGTGCAATATGATTGTATTGCTCTACTTTACCAAATGTTAATGCAATGAAACCTGGTGTTTATAAAATAGTGCTCAATAACAAGTAGAGCTGTATTACTGTATTATTGTCTTTAATTATACAAATATTATAGGCTACATACATATGCATACATGTTTCAGTTGTAATTTCTTTCCAAATCCAGCATCATCAAGACACTCATCTAGAAACCAGTTGAGACTAGTAGCCAGATGATTTTGGATTCTGAATGAAATCATAGCTGAACCATATATGCACATATGTAGGCAATGTTTGTATAAACTAAGATAAAATTATACATTATATATGTTGATTTTTTAGCAATAATTAAATATTCGATAGCGTCTCCTACCTAGGATATCAAGGAATTAGTTTTCCCCAAAATCGCCCATATTCTTTGGACGTAAAATAAATATTTTTTTTTTATTTTACTTTTTTATTAAACAGTATTCTACATACTTGTGTTTCGCTGCTATAGAGCTCATCAGTTTGACTCCTGGGCTGTAGAGCAGCGAAACATGTGTACTGTTTTTAAAAAAAGTAAAATAAAAATGTATATTATATACACACACACAAATAAATACACATTTGTCTTTATTATAGAGTGGAGGATTACAAATGAATAAGGTAAAATGAAAAGGATCCAGAAAATAAGCAAGAGAAAAAAAAAAAAAAGGAAAGAAAAAATATATGGAAGAGCAAGAGGAGAAAAATCTATGCAAATTGAAAGTTGAACAAAAACTGTTGCCAACTTCATTTACTCTTCTTTCAATCTGCATCAATTTTCCCGCTCTGGCTCCCATATATTCTTCCTTTTTATTTTCTCCAGCTCTCTCTCACACTACCACACAAATTGGAGAGAGGTTGAAAAAGGATATTAGCTATGGCCTCTTGTGTAATGATAGACACAGGAAAGATAAAACAATAATATTTTATTGTGTCTTATGTGTTTGGTTGAATGGGGTCGGGGGCAGCTCCCCATAAAAATGGGAATGTCCATTTGAAAAGCAATTGTCTGATATGACGGTTTTCACCGCATTGATCAAAGCTGATTTTCTTTCTGGACGTCTCCGGCGCAAAGGCAGAGAAACACACACGGTTTCAATTTAGTTCCACTTTATTTATACTAAAAAGCCGAGCAAACACGCGACAGTGAAACAGCGCAAATTTTATAAAAGTCGATCAAAATAAATCTAGACACGACATCCCTTCGCAAATCGTACATATTACGATCTAGGTGGTATATAAAAAGTTCTAAGAAATAGTAACACCCCCCCCCCCGAGAACCCTGGCGAAAAAAGCCTTTGCTGGGTATACAAAAAATGTGCACACACATTTTGCCTTTTATATATATAGACTAGTGGGGGTACCCAGCGTTGCCCAGGTGTTTGTAGGTGTGTGGGTGTGTTAAGGGGGGGGGGTAACAAAAAAAAGTTTTGGTAGGTAGGTAGGATCGAACCAGGAGCCTTGAGGCGAAGGTGGAAAATAAAGTGTGAAAAAACCTTGACATTTTACCGCTGCGCCAGCAAGGAGAGTAACAGAAAAACATTTGAATTTATTTAAGGACTAGCGGGGGTGCCCGGTGTTGCTCAGTTCTTTGGAGGTGTGCGTGTTGGAGGTGGAGGGGGGGATCAAAACAAAATAAAAATTAAAAAAAAAAAAAATGTTGCCCAGGTATTTGAAGGTGTAAAAGAAAAAAGAAAATTTTGGTAGGTAGATAGGCTCGAACCCGAAGCCTTGAGGTTAAGGCAGAAAAAGCAGTGTGACACGTTACCCCAACGCTAAACAGACAGAACTGAGAACTGACGAAATTAAACGTTTAAAAAAACAGCAGGTGGTTAAACTAAGGTCAATGTTTTCTAGGTCAAACATCACGCCATAGTCGTAGTATTAATAGAAAAAGGAAAATGAAGGAATGATTTTTTTTACTACCCCTCCCTGTAGAAAATCGACCTGTTGAAGGAGAAGGAATTTATGTTTTTAGCCAATTTTTCAGTATTTGTCGTCTGAAGGTTTGAGCTTAAAAATGATACCAATCTGGCGAAAATCCTTCGTCTGTGTGGAAAGTTTTTGTGAGACATACAAACACACACACACAAACACACATTTTTAGACTAGCAGGAGGTACCCAGTATTGCTCGGGTGTTTGGAGGTGTAAAAGAAAAAAAAAAAATGCTTTGGTCGGTAGGTAGGCTCGAACCCAAACCCTTGAGGTTAAAAGACTGATGACTTACCCACCACGCTACGATGGCAGAGAACTGAGAATGTGTGAAATAAAATCATTAAAAAGTGATGTGCCAGCTGCATGTTTAATGAGGTAAAACATCATGCCACAGCGAACGAAACGCACTTAACGTTTCTAAACACAAAAGTAGCAGGTGCACGTGGGATTTAATTCTGCACTTAATTTTAACTGCAGGATAGTTCTTTTTGGTTTGTTTTTTACCTAACTATGTCTGGTTTTGTTTCCCCAATGTGTTGGGGAAAACCAGCTCCCCCTTTATTAGGGGAGTGTCCAAATGAAAGCAATTGTCTTATATAACGGTGGAAACCGACACTGACCAAACGTCCATTGCTTTCTGGATGTTCCCAGTACACAAAGGCCGGGAACCGCTAGATAGCTCCAGATCAATTTTGGTTTTATACGAAAAAGCCCAACCAACATGTGAGAAGCCGAAATAGCAAACATTTTGTAGAAGTCAAGGTAAATAAATCTAGCAGCGACGCGCGTTCGCAAATCATAGATATTATCTAGGAGGTATATAAACACTTCTAAGCGATAGTAACCCCCCCCTCTCACGTGTGTTTTGCCTAAAATTAAAAATGAGATCAAATATCACGCTATAGAAATCGCCCAGTAAACTTTTACTGCAAGGCAGTTTTGGGGGGTTTGTTTACCCAACTTTGGCTGGTTTTGTTTATCCAAGATGTTGGGGGAGGGGGGGGAGCACCAGCTCCCTATAAAAAGGGGATTGTCCAAATTGAATAGCAATTGTCCGATCTAAGGAGTTTTCCCGCATTGATCAAAAGCTGATTGCTTTCTGGATGTTCCCGGCACGAAGCCGAGAACCACACCTTCACTTCAGGGTAGTTTCGCTTTTATACGAAAAAGCCGAACACACACAAGGCCAGCCGCAATAGCAAGAATTTTGTAAAAAAAGTCGATGTAAATAAATCTTGACATGATGCGTATTCGAAAATCATGCATAACCTCCACCCCGGAGAAGCCCGGCGTAAAAAGCTTTTTCCAGACATACATAAAATGTACACACATTTTGCCCTTATATATATATATATATATATATATATAGATGGACTTCCATTTCTTGTCAAATAATTTTACCAAGAATTCTTCATAAGTTTTGGTTTCGATTATAGCTGAAGGAACTCAAGTTAAATAAAAAAAATATCGGTATGACTTTGGTGCATCAGTTTGAATCGAAACTGAAACCAAAACTTATGAAATATATATATATATATATGTATATATATATATATATTTTTCACAAGTTTTGGTTTCAGTTTCGATTCATATTTTTTTTTCCATTTCTGAAATCAGTTAGAATCGAAATAAACTTCAAACTGATGCACCAAAGTCATATGGATATTTTTTTTTTCCATTTTTGAAATCGCAACTTTATAATATATAAAAATAGATAGAATATGAACTATATAATAATATATACGAAATCTGCAAGAATTAAAATATATTAAGTATACTTTACAACCGAGCTATGCCGAGCGTCCCTGCTAGCTTACTTTTGCAGTTTTAAAAAAAGAGCTACAATAATATCAGAGTGTCTCCATTTATACTGAACATCTACAGAATGCCAACATCAATGTATTACATAAGTACGAGTCCCCTGTGGAATTTCCACAGGTCCTGCTAGTTTGTATAAAAAAACACTTTTCTGTGATTTATTTTCAAGTTTATTACATCAATAAAAAAATTTAAAAAAAAGGAAAAGCACCCTACAAAATACATACATGCATCATCTATATAAATATATATATATATTAGTGTTGGGACGATTCCTAATTTTTATACGATTCCGATTCCGATTGCAGGAAAATATTGATTAACGATTCCGATACCAAGTACGATTCCGATTCCTAGGGAATTTATTGTTTTGAAATATACCAGGTAGTTTTATACTTATGGTCGGTAGTTCCCAAATATGTTCCCTAACTTTGGAAGAGATATTTTATGTCTACACCGTCGTGTTTTGGATTAAATAAAATTATTATATAGCAAACTAAACGGAAAAATTAGCAAAATTTATTCTAGAGAAAATTTATTTTACTTAATTGGAATACAGAAAAAAAAAAACTCAAAGAAAATAGAATTTATCCTTCAGAGAAAAAACAAATAAAATAGAATTTATATAACAGAACAAAAACAAGAAAATTAGAGAATAAATACACACGATTCATTATTTTGGTCCTCATAATTAACAGATTTAATGAATTATATAAAAAAAATATAGCGGAAGAGAAAGAAAATATATACTAATTAAATATAAAAAAGATAAATATTTAATTTAATAATTTATAAATGAACGTGCGTAATGAAAACAAAAAACAATATACCACGTGACATAGCCCCGTAGATACAAAATAACCGGGTTTGTATTACTGTACACATAGATTCGAAAAAGTTGTCAAAAAACAAATATATAACAAACAAATATTATCAAAGGCAAGATAAGTTACTTTTCTACCAAACTGGATACATTTTTTTTGTTTTTATTCAATGTAACATGTTTATTCAGCTCGAAAAACATGCAGTGTTTACCGATGTATTGGAAAATTCAAAATGGCGCCCGACACTCTCTTTAACATGGTAAGTTCGGGAAAAGGTGTTATAAATAATAAACTAGACAAAATACTATTAAAAAAACACTGAATATATATCAAAATATGTCACGGTAACATATATTGAGCGAGTTTCTAGCAGTATTTTGTATAGTTTATTATTTATAACATCTTTTCCCAAACTTACCGTGTTAAAGAGAGTGTCGGGCGCCATTTTGAATTTTCCAATACATCGGTAAACACTGTATGCTTTTCGAGCTGAATAAACATGTTACATTGAATAAAAACCCGAAAAATATATCCAGTTAGGTAGAAAAGTAACTTATCTTGCCTTTGATAACATTTATTTGTTATATATTTGTTTTTTGACAACTTTTTCGAATCTATGTGTACAGTAATACAAACCCCCTATCTCTTCCAAACCTAAAGTTATTAAATAACCCCTTCGTTAATTTAAGGGTAATTAATTCAATTCAGTCAATTTTTCTTTTTTTTAATTTCATTGAAATAAAATCCATTATTTTTTTTTCTCCAGAAAGATAAAACCCTGAATTTGATTATATTAAAAGCAGAATAATATAATCTTTATTCTAGAATTTTAAATTGAAAATTAAGTGTTTTGCGCAGTTCTTTGCCGAACGAAAAAGAAATTAATATATATTTTTTTAAAAGGTTTTGTAATCAGTTAATTTTTATGTCTAAATAATATTTACGATTAATTAAATAATTTCATTTTAAAAAGTATTTATAAATAGAATTTTACTAAGGACTTATAGTTGGGTTTGTAAATTCAAATATGTTTCCGTTAGTGTGTCGCGGTGACCCAATGGTTAACGTCGCACATTTTTTTTTCACACTTTAATTTCCAACTTTGCCTCAAGGGTTCGGGTTCGATCCCCATACTCACCTACCAAAACGTCTTTTTTTTATTTTAATCGCCCCCCCCCCCCGAGTTTTGATTTACCCAAAACCACACACACCTCCAAACACCAGGGCAACGCTAGTTTATAATATAAATCTCACCTGTTTGTATGTATGTATGTTTGTATGTCTGCCTAAAACTTTCAACAGAGGTGACAGATTTTCACGAAATTGGTATCGTTTTGAAGATCAACCCTTCGGACAACAGATATAGAAAAATTGGCTAAAAACATTCATTTTTTTCACCCTCAACTGGGCACTTTTCTACAAGGAGGGGGGTCGCTCTTTTTGCCGATATCTTCGAAAGTCATCCCCTCTTTTCAATTGCCTAGCCTTAATTTAAACCTTTGCCACTTCCAGTTTGGCGATGGACGAAAAGGCAAAGACAGTACGGTTTTTTTTCATGTTCTTTTCCTCCTTCCCGTCTACTACCACTTTGTTTTTTTTTTTTGCTCACCCTCCAAACAACCGGGCAATGCCGGGCACCCAGGCTAATTATATATAAGCTAAAATATAAGAAAGCAAAATCAACAATACTTATTCAATAAATACATTGCAAAACTTTTTTTTGGAACTCATTGCAAATATATTTTGTTGAAGATTACTTAAGTATATATAAGTTATTGTATAGTAAATTTATTTACCTTAAAACTTATTTGTTCTTGAAGGAGAAGAAATGAAAGTGACCTTAGTATTATCTAAAAGTCCACTAATGGTACCTAGCTTATGTGCTTATGTAAACCAACTAAAGCAAAACCTATTGATTAAAAAAAAAAAAACATGGCCATCAAGCACATCTGGACAGACTTAAGTACTTAATGTCCATTCAATTTGCTCACTTTGCTAATAAAATGTTATTTAGAACTGAAGTGTGGCAATCAACATACAAAGCCTCTCAGGTGAATGCAAGGACACATTAAAGAAAAAAAAAAGAGAAAATAGTGATGAACTGAAAAAAGTTTCAAATGAGAAAACAGGGGGGGGGGAATAGAGGAAGGAAAGAAAAGGGAACTGAAAGGAAACAGGAAAGAAAAAAAAAAGTGAAAAATAAAAGAAAAAAATGGAAAATAAAAGAAAAAAGGAAAATAAAAGAAAAAAGAAAAAAAAGGAAAAAAAAGGAAAATAAAAGAAAAAAGGGAAAATAAGAAAAAAGAATGGAAAGAAACGAAAGAGGAGAAAAGAAACGAAAGAGGGGAAAAGAAACGAAAGAGGGGAAAAGAAACGAAAGAGGGGAAAAGAAACGAAAGAGGGGAAAAGAAACGAAAGATGGAAAAAAAAAACGAAAGATGGAAAAAAAAAACGAAAGATGGAAAAAAAACGAAAGAGGAAAATAAAGGAAAAAAGGAAAAAAATTCAATAAAAAGGAAGGAAAGAAATGAAAAAAGCTGCTTTCACAGAATGACTAATGAAAAACATCTGGGTTTATTTAAAAAATAATCCCAGAAATAAAGTAATTTATATTTAATCAATATTTTATCTATGACAGATTAAAATATTTTTTTGAAAAATAAATAAACCGAGAATAACACTCTAGAGAGCACGTATATCTATTATGGCCTAACACTCTTTTAGTCAATTTCTATCTATAACATTTTCTTAATTAATGCCCCCCCCTCCATAACAAAAATTGATAAAAGTCTATCAAAGATCATGAAAAATCAATTTCTCTTTTCTGTAACAACACACTTTCACCCTGGCTTTTGCAGCAATGTAGTAAATGTAGTATTTAAATTAAACCAAAATAAATTTATGAGAACATGAAACCTGTGACTGACGATCATTATATACTTTCGTATAAGCAATATCATCTGAAAAGGTCTCTAGTTACTTGTAACTGGCTGACCGAAACATGATCATGAATGTGTAGTGACATATTAATGGTTATGTAAAACAAATAAAAAGTATATCTTACCCTATTTTGGTATTAAGCACTCTTGTATTAACCTCATTAAAACTTCATTGGTTCCTTTATCTTTGGAAAATATTAACCTGAAATTCATTTATATATATATATATATATATATATATATATATATATAAACTAGCAGAACCCGTTGCCCGGTGGAAGGATGCCCCCTCCCTCTCGTAAAAAAAATAAATTACGGTTGTTATTGTGGCCAACCCCCAACCTCATGTTAAGAACGGCTTTCGGAATAGACACCCCCAACCTCGCCATGTTAAGAACGGTTTCGCAATAGACACCTCATTTTTTAAGGGAGTGAGGGTCAAACTATTTGCCCAAAATTTAACCTTGATATTTGTTGTTGTCAGCATATCCACATGCAAATACTACAAACAAACAAAAAAATTGGGGGCTGGTAGTGTTGGTTGGGGAGAAATAGATTTATTTATCATGCGTGGATACAAATCTGGTGGCCACTGAATTACAGTGCCTAACACAAGGTTTTGTATCTCAAAAACTACTTGTCTCAAATTTAAATGAGATTGTCTTATTCAAAAACTTTTAAAAGTCGTCATGTAAAGAAAATTGTGGAAGTGGAGCCAAGATAAAAATTTACCTAAAAAACAAAAACCAAGTTAATGTCTGTGCAGTGTCGATAATGAGTCTCGAAAAAGAATTGAACAAAATACTTCACAGAAAGTATAATTGACAAGAAAACAAATATATAACAAATAAGTGTTTCCTTTACTTTAAAACCAATCTGTATAAAATATTAGGGTGTTAACTTATTTGTAAGCGGTTGACACGATATGATTGAAACCTAGGTAATGATTGGAAAATATATAATTAAAATCATCCGCAGTAAAAGTAAAAAACAAAAAAGAAAAATATAATAAAAAAACGCCCCCCCCCCAAAAAAAAAAACTAAAGAAAAAATAGCATCATGTAAGGGTTGAAAAACCGCTCCAAAATCAAAAAATAAATAATGTTACTCGTGAATGGTGTTTTCTTTGTCAAGGCTTTTTTAGGGGGAGGAGGGATATCGGTGTGTAGGCAGTTTGTGTATAGATAAGTAAAAAGGCTACCAGTATCTAATTTTCTGTTTATGATTGGGTATTATATTTGTGTGCATTTTTTTTTTTTTTAGCATGATTGCCTCATGTAGAGAACAATGCCATATTGGAAAATTTCTGGAGCGTTCATTTATGTATGAAGTGAATTTCGGAATAATAGAATTGTCAGGTCTCAGCCAATCAGAATGGGCGGATTTTGAGACGAGGGGGGGGATTTAGTATTTTTTAATCAGACAATGGTAAAATTATGTTATGTGTATGTAGCTAATAACCAGGTATAAAAATATCATAGGAAAATGTAGAATTGGTCCCAGTGTCAATTGGTAGCAGTGGGAGGACTAAATATTTATAGAGAAAATAGAGGCCCTTCCTCTACAGATGGTATTATTGTGATGGTGTTGCACCTAGGATGCAATGTAGCATTTTATTTTAACAACTTAATGTGTCTAAAAATATGTTAAAAATGACATAAAATAGTGACTAACAGTCTAGATTTAATGAATTAGTATGTGGCATATGTTATTACAAATGACACTTTGGTCTAGAGGGGAGTTTCTGCAGTCAAAATATTCTATATTACTAGCAGGCTGTCCAGTGTTGCCTGATCATAAAATAAGCTTAAATATGCCTCAATTTATTCAAATTTCTGTATATAAAATTATAGAGCAAATTCTCTTTTATATTGTACCCAATATATAGTAGCGATTTGAAAATGACTTGGGTGCAATTAGTTAGAATCAAAATCAAAACATTTAGCTTTCCAGTGGTAATTGTTATGATCTGAGCTAATGCCACATGCATATCAAAACTTCACAAATTAAGATAGCTAAACATAAATTTGTATTTGCTCATGCGTAGAGGATACACATTAAGTCAACTTATGCTTGTCATTTTAACCCTTATAGCAACTATTTTTTCCAGCTAAAAATCAAATAGAATTCATAACACAGGCTCGAATCTTCTTTATATCAAGTTTCAAGATTGTAGAACAAAAATTGACAGAATAGTTTGGTAGAGACCGTTCCACACACAAGATCACTTTTATATATACCAGCAGGGTGTCATCAGCTAAAATCAAAACCAAAATATTTAGTGCTCAAGCCTAAGTCATTACCGCTTGATGAACTGACTGTAGCATATAAATGTATATTTGTGCATGTATACAAGAGCACATCTAAGTCAATTTTTGCCTACCAAGTTTTTTTGTTTTTTTTTGTTTTTTGACTCCTTAGTAGCTATTTTTACCGGTTAAAAACCAAATCAAATTTGTTCCACAAGTCTAAATCCGCTACATATCAAATCTCAAGTTTGTACACCAAAAATTGACAGAAGAGTTTGGTAGAGATTGTTCCTTAGATAGACAGACAGACAGATAAGGTCACTTTTATATAGAGAGAGATGTGGAAAAACAAGGAGGGGAGAAATAGAAAACGATAGAGATGAACTGAGGTAGGTAAAGAGATAGGAGTTTTAATATAAAGATGTTACACACACTTCCTAATCTCTCTATGCAGAGTAGACCTGCTAGTATGTGTATACACAAACATTAGATATACACTAGCAGGACCTGTGGAAATTCCACAGGGGACTCATTCATATGTAATATATTGATGTTGGCATTCTGTAGATGTTCAGTGTAAGTAGAGATGCTCTGATATTATTGTAGTTTTTTTGTAAAAACTGCAAAAGTATTTATCTAAGTTAGCACGAACGTCTGGTAAAGCCCGGTCATAAAGTACGCTAAAATATATTTTAATTCTTGCAGATTTAGTATATATTATTATAGAGTTAATGTTCTATCGATTTTTATATATTATAAAGTTGTGATTTTCCCCCAAAAAAATACATATATATATCCATATGACTTGAGTGCATTAGCTTGAATCAAAACTGAAATAAAACTTATGAAAATATATATATATATATATATATATATAACTTGAGTTCCTTCAACTATAATCGAAACCGAAACCAAAACTTATGAAGAGTTCTTGATAAAATTACTTATAAAAAAAAAGAAATAGATGACTTAAGTGCCATCAGCTATAATCGAAATCGAAACGAAAACTTATGAAGAATTCTTGGTAAAATTATTTATTACAAGAAATGGAAGTACATAATTAAACGACCCGTGACACACAAAAGAACACACACACACACACACAATTGCATTAATATATAGATGAGCAAATATGTTTCCTCTTGTTGCCTATTTTTTGTGAGGTGACACAAATTAGATACATGTTCAGTAAATAATGAGAACAGTTGTTCGAATAATCCGAATAATTCAAACCAACTCAATTTTTAAAAAAACATGACTCAACACTTGCAAAAATTAGTAACGCTCACATCTGTGCACAACCATGAAGTAATTAAATAAAGTAAACGTCATCTTGAGCGTTATTCGCACAACGTTTTGGTTGAAGAAGTCGTTGTGTACTGAATAGAGTACAGTAGAACGTCTAGATACGAAATTAATTGGCTCTGACTTGGCTTTTACATCTTGAAATTTTCTTATCATGAAAGGCGTTTTACACGTAAATCATCTAATCCGTTCCAAGCCTTATGGTTGGTTGTTTTTGTTTTACGGCATATCAACCTTTTTCAGGTTATTTAATGCCGAATCTAGTTATTTTGAGGAACGATTTTTAATGGAGTATATTTGTTTTTTTTAAGTCAGATTCTATTTAACCCATAGTTGGGACCCTAACAGGTACTACCACTCCAGGTCAAAGTGGACCTGGGAGCAATGGCAATTAAAGGGTGGCTCCACACTCCCCAAGGCCCGCAAGGTGGGGCCTCACCATCGGATATAGTTTTAGGTCATATCCAGGACCTCCTAGCCCTATGAAAACACTCAGTAAATTTTACAATCAGGATAAAACCAGAATAAAAGCGAAATAGTACCTAAACTAATCGTTAATACCTAAGGTCATTTGCTATTTGAATCTTACTTTTCTTTGACATCCAAATATAAAATCCTATTTAATAATAAATGACTGAAAAATATGACATTATTTTAATCATTACTCATAAGATCATGACCTCAATGAAACCTATGGGCATGCAGGCGCATGTAAGAAAAAGGATTCAGATTGAAATGGATTATTTACTTCTTTACAGCTAAGTTGCGATTTCTAAGAAAAATAACAAATTCCCTCACCCCTTACAAAAATTTCATAGGGTTTCATAGGGATTAGAATTAAAACAAAATCTTTCTTCAATCTATATTCTTTAAATGTGGTAAAAATTGTAATTTTAATTTAGAGGGGAGGATAAATAGAAAAAATAAATTCAAGTCCAAGAAAAAAAAAGTTTTTCGAAGTAAAAAAAAATCAAATATTTCTAGAAAATTACTAAAAAAAACTTTTTTAATCAAATAAAACCTCAATTTTAAAATAATTTTTGAAGAATTGGATGCCTGAAAAATAGTCTGTTGTCTTTTATATCCTAGGCCAAAAAAATTTTCACATCACATTTTGTAAGCTGAAATTTTTTAACGCAGTCCTTTGTATTTAAAAAATCCACTGAACTTAGTAAAATTCAGTTGTAAAAGCTACATACTTCTGGAGGTTGAAGGTTCAATTCTTTGTGTGGGCAACAATCAAATACAGCTGTGAGTTACTTTGGACTTCTACCCAGTCATGGCTGATGGAGAGAAAGCATGCTAACCCCATGGATTAAATAAAGGGTTCTGTTTGAAATTCCCCCCAGATTTTTAAGTTCATTACATCTAAGTTATTAGCCACTATTTTATGAATTTTCAAGCACAATTATAGATACATTAAGTCGTTATAAAAAAATTCTATATTGCATCCTAGGAGCAACACCATCACATTCGCAACATCAATTAGCAATACACAAAGATGATAAAACGTTTTGAATAATCCAGATTTCAAGGGGGTTCTGCTAAAATCGTTAGATCTTAAAAACCAAAGCGCTTTAAGTTCTCAAAATACCACCATTTTGTTCAGAAATGAAGATACTTTCAAATGAATTAATAAATAATAATGCACATTATTTTAAGAGTTTTAAGCAAATAAAGTAATAAAAATGTTATAAAATGGCGTTTTCAATAAGATTGTGTAATCAACCCTATTATTAAAAAAAAATGCATTACATCTAAGCTATTAGCCACTATTTTATGAATTTTCAAAACACAATTTTAGACACATTAAATCATTATAATAAAATGCTACATTGCATCATAGAAGCAACACCATCACAATCACACCCTCTAAAGAGGAAACCCCTAGTTTTCTCTATAAATATTTAGTCCTCCCACTGCTACCAATTGACACCAGGATCAATTCTACATCAAGAAAGATTCCAGAGTTGGAAAAGATACACCTGAAGAAGATCGTAAGTTACATCAACGAAAACGTTGTGCAAATAACACTCAAGATGAGAACAGTAGCCTCAAAGAACCGCAAGTGCATGCTGCTCTAATCTAATATAGCAGATTTGAAGAATCAAACTATTTGGTGTACATATTTGGATTCTTCTCCTCCCAAATGTTACTTTCACCAATTTTTAAATAATGACGCATAGTGATAAGTAGTAAGAATATACATCTAAAAATAAAAATAGGTGTAACGTTTCTAAAATTCATGCTAGAATTGTTCACAAGGACCCATGGCATACTTGTACAATAAGTATGTACTTGGAAAAATTCTTTTTTTTTTTTTTTTTTTTTAATTACATTTTCACCCCAAACAAGGCACATTGCCACTTTGATGTAGGGGGCTACTACCAAGGACATAAGCTACAGGGGTACTATGTGGGGAGTTGGGCAGCTAGATGTCGGTTCACGTTACACTTGAACTTCTGCATGTCAGTACAGTTGGGGAAGCACGAACCCGGAAGGGAATTCCAAAGTCTAGCGGTTCTGGGGAAGAAACTAAAGGAGTAGAAGGCTCTTTTAGATCTAGGGATCTCAACTGTGAAGGGGTGGGATTTTGCTGCTTGTCGGGGGTATTTATGTCAAGGGGGTACAAGTGCTTGCAGTTCGTCGGAGCATTCACCATTGAAGTACTTGTAGAACAGGCAGAGGGATGCTACATTTCGTCGATGGGACAGAGGCTGAAGCTTAGATGAAAGTTCAGGACCTATTAGGTTGGCGACTCTTTTGAACCTTGTCTAGGAGCGAGAGACTAGTAGCAAATGCACCAGGCCAAATATGGCAACAATACTCCATACACGAGCGAATGGTGGCCTTATAGAGGTACAGAATACTTTCGGGCGTTAGTAGCTTTCTAGCACGATAGAGAGAACCTACCTTTTTCGCAGTTGTGAGTTACACTTTTCCAGAGGTTAAAGATTCAATCTTCAATGTGGGTGACACTCAGGATACAATTGTCAATTACTCAAGACTTGTTCAGTCATGGCTGAAGGAACAAGAGATTACTAACCCTGTGGATTAAATAAAGGGTTTTGTTTGAAATTCTGTGCAGATTCCCGAGTTTGCCAAGATACACTCAAGAAAGGTTGGAGATTATGTAACATTCAGGATAAGGACAGTTGCCTGAAAAATTCAAATAATACGCCCCCAAACATCTTTATTTTTTTCTTTATTTTTTTGGGGGGGGGGGCTTTCTGAATAATTTAGTTTAATTTTTAATTTAATTTTCTTCAAATTTATCTATTAAAAAAAAAAAAAAAAAAAAAAAAATAGGTCTGTTTACATTCTTATTGGCAAAAACCCGCCAGAGCCTTTGATATTGTTTTTTCATTGGTTATTCATTTCTACTATTGAAATTGGCCAAAGCACTCATCGTATTGTGATCAGCCATTTCCAGTTATTCGAGTAACTTTGTGGAAATCGTGGGTCAGTAAATGCAGAAGTACCAAAGAGAAAAAGAGATTGATTTACTTACTAATTGGAATACAGAAAACAATTTTTTTTTTTTTTAAAGTGTTTAATACTTGTCATGTTTGATGTACTATTTTTAAGACAAAAACCTGAAAAAGATTAAAAGCAATGTTTCTCCTGATAAGCTTCCAAATTTCATTACGAAATTCCTCATAGAGGAGTGATAATCAACTTTTAAAAGAAGGTTTTTAAGAAACAAAAATCTAATAAAAGATATCCGTTTTATGATGCTAAAATTTTTATCATTAATTTGCATGTAAAATATTCATTTCCGAACAAAATTGTGGTATTTTGAGACTAAAAGTGCATTGTTTTTTTTTTTTTTTAATGATTAATTTAGTAGAACTATGTTTCTGAATTTTTTAGATAAGGATTGGTTATTTGGATTACTTAAATTGTTTTCATCTTGAGTATCATTTTCACGTTTTGGTCGATGTAATCTCCAACTGTCTTTATATATATTTTTTCAAGCTTGGGAATCTGCAGAGAATTTTTAACAGAACCTTTTTTTTTTATTGTTATTTAATTCATGCGCAGAGCATGCTCTCATTCCGTCGGCCATGACTGGATAGAAGTATTGAGTAATTCACAATTTTATTTAACAGAACTACCTTGAGATCTGTGATTATCTAAAGTTTTATGCTAGGTGGATATTGCTACTTAAATATTTGCAAATTAAAAACCCAAACTCTGAAGTTTGAGAATTAAATTTACTTAATGACAATTTTGTACCTTGAAATCTGTATTCAACCAAAGCGTTTTATTGTTAGTGAGTATTACTAATTAACTAAGAAAAGGGTAAATAAGAAAAGGGTAAATAAGAAAAGGGTAAATAAGAAAAGGGTAAATAAGAAAAGGGTTAATAAGAAAAGAGTAAATAAGAAAAGAGTAAATAAGAAAAGGGTACATAAGAAAAGAGTAAATAAGAAAAGAGTAAAGAAAAGAGTAAATAAGAAAAGGGTAAATAAGAAAAGAGTAAATAAGAAAAGGGTAAATAAGAAAAGAGTAAATAAGAAAAGGGTAAATAAGAAAAGAGTAAATAAGAAAAGAGTAAATAAGAAAAGAGTAAATAAGAAAAGAGTAAATAAGAAAAGAGTAAATAAGAAAAGAGTAAATAAGAAAAGAGTAAATAAGAAAAGAGTTATAAGAAAAGAGTAAATAAGAAAAGAGTAAATAAGAAAAGAGTAAATAAGAAAAGAGTAAATAAGAAAAGGGTAAATAAGAAAAGGGTAAATAAGAAAAGGGTAAATAAGAAAAGAGTAAATAAGAAAAGAGTAAATAAGAAAAGAGTAAATAAGAAAAGAGTAAATAAGAAAAGAGTAAATAAGAAAAGGGTAAATAAGAAAAGGGTAAATAAGAAAAGGGTAAATAAGAAAAGAGTAAATAAGAAAAGAGTAAATAAGAAAAGGGTAAATAAGAAAAGGGTAAATAAGAAAAGGGTAAATAAGAAAAGGGTAAATAAGAAAAGGGTAAATAAGAAAAGGGTAAATAAGAAAAGAGTAAATAAGAAAAGAGTAAATAAGAAAAGAGTAAATAAGAAAAGAGTAAATAAGAAAAGAGTAAATAAGAAAAGAGTAAATAAGAAAAGAGTAAATAAGAAAAGAGTAAATAAGAAAAGAGTAAATAAGAAAAGAGTAAATAAGAAAAGAGTAAATAAGAAAAGGGTAAATAAGAAAAGGGTAAATAAGAAAAGGGTAAATAAGAAAAGGGTAAATAAGAAAAGGGTAAATAAGAAAAGAGTAAATAAGAAAAGAGTAAATAAGAAAAGAGTAAATAAGAAAAGAGTAAATAAGAAAAGAGTAAATAAGAAAAGAGTAAATAAGAAAAGAGTAAATAAGAAAAGGGTAAATAATAAAAGGGTAAATAAGAAAAGAGTAAATAAGAAAAGGGTAAATAAGAAAAGGGTAAATAAGAAAAGGGTAAATAAGAAAAGAGTAAATAAGAAAAGGGTAAATAAGAAAAGGGTAAATAAGAAAAGAGTAAATAAGAAAAGAGTAAATAAGAAAAGAGTAAATAAGAAAAGAGTAAATAAGAAAAGAGTAAATAAGAAAAGAGTAAATAAGAAAAGGGTAAATAAGAAAAGAGTAAATAAGAAAAGAGTAAATAAGAAAAGAGTAAATAAGAAAAGAGTAAATAAGAAAAGAGTAAATAAGAAAAGAGTAAATAAGAAAAGAGTAAATAAGAAAAGGGTAAATAAGAAAAGAGTAAATAAGAAAAGAGTAAAGAAAAGAGTAAATAAGAAAAGAGTAAATAAGAAAAGGGTAAATAAGAAAAGAGTAAATAAGAAAAGAGTAAATAAGAAAAGAGTAAATAAGAAAAGAGTAAATAAGAAAAGAGTAAATAAGAAAAGAGTAAATAAGAAAAGGGTAAATAAGAAAAGAGTAAATAAGAAAAGGGTAAATAAGAAAAGGGTAAATAAGAAAAGGGTAAATAAGAAAAGGGTAAATAAGAAAAGGGTTAAGAAAAGGGTAAATAAGAAAAGAGTAAATAAGAAAAGAGTAAATAAGAAAAGAGTAAATAAGAAAAGGGTAAATAAGAAAAGGGTAAATAAGAAAAGAGTAAATAAGAAAAGAGTAAATAAGAAAAGGGTAAATAAGAAAAGGGTAAATAAGAAAAGGGTTTGAAGGAAATACCCCTAGCCCAAAACGTCTTCTCTACAATAATAGATACGTCTTATTTAACTGGAACACATATACAGGTACGTAAATGTGTAACGTTAGTTGCTAGGTCGACAGGCATCATAGTAAAAATGTAATATGGTCACACTTGGTCTTGGCTATCAACTTGTATCTCGTAACCCGCCAAATTTTGGTGAGAGATGAGATAGGCAATACAGAGTCTTGCCAGATTTGCATCTCAATTCAAACTGTGGTATTTGGCATCCAGCCTTTGGGTGGAAATCAGTATTGCACATGTGCAGTGATGCGTTAATCATTTGTGTATCCATGCACAAGCCTGTTTTTGCCAACCAAATCACAACTCATTGCTATACACGAGATTGCATGCACATATAAGTGAGAACAGATCTATTATATACCTGCTACAATAATAACACAAGCACATAACCCAAGGGAACTGAAACTGCAAAAAATTTCATAAACTGTCCTCCACTCTTTAAAAAGTGACAGCACCGACAAAATAGTTGTGATGGCTCCAGGAGGATAGAAAGACAGAAGAGAGAGAAAGCACCAACCAGACCTACACTGAAATCTTGCGACCATCATTTGTTGCCACTGAGAAATCAATGGTAAACAGCGGTTGTGATGACACAAAGCTATTTTCTATGGTTACCAAAAGAGAGTTGCTATCTGGGGAGACTTGTCACTCAGATTTTAGGAAACATTGCAGGTTATTGTCAGCAAACAATCACGGATGATGACCTGGATGAACAACTCCTAGTGAATAGGTAGTAATAATAGGGGTAGTTGTTATCTATATATATATAAAAGCGAAAATGTACGTATGTACGCTTTTCCTCGTCTACAAAAGGCTTCTTTCAGAGAAGCGCTCGCTCGCTTCACAACTTCTTAAAACTTTTTATATCATCTATAAATTGTAATATCTCACAGTTGACTTTCAAACGTTAATTATTCAACATTTCCCGCATCGGCACGCGTTACATTCGGTTTTCGGTATAAAAAAAAGCGAAACTCGACTAATCACTGGCCGAAAGCCAGTGGTCTCTAGAGAGCTAAGTAATGTTTGGTCAATGTCGACTTCGTCATATCAGACGGTAGCTTTCATTTCAAGATGAGACGCTCCCCCTAACGCTGGGTACTCCTCGCTAGTTTGCTTGTAAAACAAACAAGTGAGTTTTGCGACAAAGTTGCTAAAATAAACTCTGCAACAATACGGCAAGGCAGCCAAATACTTGGGATTAACTCTGAAATAACACAAAAGAAGAAAAGATAGCCATGATAAAATTGCAAACTTTTAAACTTGCTTAACTTCAACAGAAAATCCAATCTAATTCTCGGAGAGGTTAATTTAAAAAAAAAAAAAAAAACACTGACTAACTGTAGTTATTCACATCTCTCCCAGGGCAGAATGATGTAGCAGTAATATTTCAAAAGCCAGAGCTCTAGAGGAAGAGCACTCTGACTTGCAAAAAAAGAAAAAAAAAAAAAAAATGCACAATTGCATTTTTTGGTCGTCCACAATGAGTATTGCACCTTCAATCTTCAGGCAAATATCACTTTTTACAATTGATTTTTCTAACCACTGCGCCACAGGTCCTGACGTAATAAGAGCATGTTACCCCCGTGAAGTAAATAAAGAGTTCCACTCGAAATTCCGTCCAAATTCCCGAGTTCGACGAGATGCACCTGAAGAAGGTCAGAGGTTACATCGACCTAAACGTTGTGAAAATCACACTCAAGATGAGAACAAATAATAAAAATAACCAATCCTCATCTCAAAAATTCAGAAACGTTATTACTAGTTTATTTTAGGTTTCCTTCAATTGTATTAAAATTACAGTGTGTTACATATAGGACGGTTCAAATCGGCTAGGTAAAAATAACAAAACTTTGCAGATCAAAAGAAAATTAATTTTTCTATCATTTTTTTTTAAAAGTTATTTGTCGTATATTTTGCTTATTTTCGACTTTTCAGCTGCTAACTATGCTATACTTTTGCCAACATCGTTTTTTTTTGTTTTTTTTTCTTGGGAGTAACCACTTATCAAGGCCCAAAGGCCACTCAAGGATAAGGGTTAATGAATGCAAGGGTGGTAGTGCAGTAATCGTTAACGGTATAAATTGGGTAGAATTTGATTATTTATGGGCATGGCTTAAGAAGAACTTGTTTACATTGGATTTGAAGGCTACCATGTTGTATTCAATTGGGAAGCAGAACAGTGGAACAGTGTTTTACAGGCGGGTAATTCTGGGAAAGAACCTTTGTTCATAGAATCTGCGTTTAGATTTAGACACAGACAGTGGGGGAAATTGTTTATTGTAGTTTGTTGGTTTGTCATGCTTAAGTTTGAAATGAGCTTTTTTTTGTTTTTGTTTTATTTGATGCATCCTCGCATCTCTAGAAGAGATTACATCCGTTCATGATGATGTTTCAGTTTGAAACAGGATTTTCATTGCTAAACATAGATCAGATTGGCACACTGATCAGAAAAGGATTGTAATGGCTGATCGATTGTTACCTCTAAAGAATGACACCGATTTAAATCGCCCTCACAATGTGTAACACGATGTAGCTTTCGAAGTTATTATCATAACTATTATTATTATTATAATCATAACTATTATTATCGTCCGGATTTGGTCGTCATTGACAAGGTCTCAAAAAAACTGGCAGATTGTAGACTTTTCAGTACCCTGGGACAGGAATGTGAGAGAGAAGGAGAATGAGAAGTGGAGCAATTATGCTCCATTGGCCTTGGAGATAAGGCATATACACAGGGTTAAAACACAAATAATCCCGGTCGTAGTTGGTGCACTAGGAGTAGTATCAAGTCGTCTGGAAGGACAATTGAAAAAACTACAAATACCCGATGTTTGAGGTGGCCTTCAGACCTCTGCAATTGTAGGTACCACCAACATCCTTAGGAAAACCCTTGATCTTTGAAGCTCCTGGTTTGAACCCGGGATTAAGGGAAATCCTCTGGAAACGAATCCCATCCCTTTCCAGAGAGACGTTGATAAACAAAATCAGAATTATCATAACTATTTGTACCAGTTAAAAGAATAAGCCTTAAATAAATTAGTAATAATTTAAACAAGCCGCACATGCGTGGTCCCCCTCTGGTGCTGCATGTGAGATGATGCCACAAAAAATAATGAAGAAATGATGAATGTGAGAAGTGTGAAGGGGCAACGTTGCCTTCACATTTTTGCCAAGTTTCAGAAAAATCTAATGGATGGGACAAAAGTTATGGGGTAAAAGGTGTCTTTTTTGCAATTTTGGGCCATTTGGAACATCAACCGCAATATTGGAGGAACCACTACGAGAAAAGACAATGCATCCAAACTGATGGGGTATACAACACCCAGGGATTAGATAAACAACTCAAAAGTCTAACATTACGTAACTGGCTTTTTGGCTTGGAGCAAAGTGTATTATCTGTTCTGATACTTCACTTCACCTTTTTTTAACTTGATCAGTGCGGGAGAAATCCTTCTAAATTGAGGCAATTTATATTTTTGCTCCTATCCAGAGTGACCTCCTTTTTGGGGAGCTGGATTTTCCCCACATTAAAAAAAAACCCTTGTGTCTACTCTTGTGAGGAGGCAAGTAAATAGTAACATTAAATAGCAAGTAAATAGCAACATTAAATAGCAAGTAAATAGCAACATTAAATAGCAAGTAAATAGCAACATTAAATAGCAAGTAAATAGCAACATTAAATAGCAAGTAAATAGCAACATTAAATAGCAAGTAAATAGCAACATTAAATAGCAAGTAAATAGCAACATTAAATAGCAAGTTAATTGCAACATTAAACATCAAATAGCATCAAAACATTCTCTATCACTCAGAGAGATGAAGCTTTTGTTTATCTAAACATAAAATTGCCAAATAAAAGTAAAATCTACAAGTTGCCATTGAAAATTGACACAGGAGCCCAAAGAAAGACATTACCAGTTTCTGCATTTCGTAGAATGTTCCCAGACAGATTAGAAGCTGATGGTTTTCCAATAAAAAAAACAAAAACAAACAAGGGATGAGAAACTAATAGTATACGACGACACTTCAATAAATGTTTAGGTAGCATTAACATATCATCTAAAAACAATGAATCAGATTGGCAGAACAGCATTTTTTACATTATAAATGTGCAACGGCCAGCAATTATAGGACTATCCTCCTTGCTAAAAAAAAGCTCAAACTAATTACTGCATAGTCAAAAAAGATATGTTTTTTTTTTTTTTACAGTAATCTGCTGGCACCCCCCAAAAAATTAACTCTATATTTAGAAATTTAAAAAGAACCGGAATCAGTAATTGTATCAGAATCGGAAATTGATAAGAGAATCTGTAATTGTATCAGAATCGAGGGAAAATATTGGAATTGCCCCATCACTAGAAAATACACATCAAACACCTGCAGTAACAGCAACTGGCACAATCAAAGATCTGATGCAAATGGATCCACACCCGTTTAATAACTATCAATCAGGAAAAGTATACAACTATACATTGATGCCCCTTGTTCTGAAAAAGCATTAAACAAAACTTTGGCATCATCGTTGAAAACAATAAAATCAGACAGGTGACAGAAGCAACAGAGTTTCAAGCTTAGTATCCGTCTAGCTGAATCCACTGTGAAAAATTTCCCCCACTCTATATCTGTGCCTAAATCAAAATGTGGATTCCCTGAACAAAGCTTCTTTTTTAGAACTGCACGCCTGTGGAACTCTGTTCCGTCTGCCTGCTTCCCACCGGACTACAACTTGGATGTCTTCAAGTCCAACGTAAACAAATTCCTAATGAACCGCCCCCTTAAGTAAACACTTCATCAAATCTCCACACTAATATAATGTACTTGAAATAACCCTTATCCCTGAGTGGCTCCCGGGCCTTGATAAGTGGTGATCACTGTGTTAAAAAAAGAAAGAAAAAAGCATATTCAATAAAAAAGATGAAAGTTTGAGAATCTGTATAAACTCAAGACATCTGAATACAGTGCTCAAAAGACCACACCATGCAGCTCCTACTGTAGAAGAGCTAACACACCATTTTGCAGATGGCAAGCTATTTTCTAAACTTGATGCTAAAGCTGCTTAGTGAATCCCAACTACTAACAACATCCGAATCTCCTTATGGTGGCTGATCAATAGTGAAAATGGTGTCAACTCAGACCAAGAAAATCTCAAACGCCTACAAAACATTTAAGAAAAAGCCACAAGAATTCTCAGGCCTTATCACATTCTTATCACCGTTCCTAACCTGGCTGACAAGACACATATACTAAGAGGACTGTTAAAGAAGGACACATCCTTTCTTTAAAAAGAACACCATAAGAAATGTTTAAAAAAAAAAAAAACTCAAAACAATAATCAGTAAAGACTCTACACCAACATATTTTAAAACAGCTAAATTACCAGTACTACAAACAAATGCAAGTTCGAAAAGACTTGAAGCTGCATTAATGCAAAACAAAAAAACTATTACCAGACACTGAGAAGCGGTAAACCTGCAAATAAAGAAAACTTTTTGCAATTGTAATTACTGTTCTAAGATTCCATACATACCTATATGGACATAAATTTAAAGTACTCACTGACCATAAACCATTCACCATGATACTACAGAAACCATTGACTTGTGCACCTCCTAGAATAATGATGAAGCTACAAGAATATCAAATGAAAAATAGAGTACATACCAGGACCAGAAATGACTAGCTGATACTTATGAGCCGGCTCCTCAGCATTAAAAATGGATACAATTGACCTAGATGTTAAAGTCGAACCAATCCAATATATCTTACCGAGACATTTATTAATTTCTAGCAGTGTTTTGTTTTATTTTTAAATCATTTTCAAGACATGAAATATTTAAGTGTCAATTCGTAGCCATTTTTCTTGTTCTCACTTAATCCTCAACACTATCTGTTTTTCGTACCAAATAAACGTTTTAGTGCAAGTAAAAACACTAAAACCTAGATATGACACTAATTTTTGACACCCATAACAAAAAATACAAGTAAAACAACTAGAATGAAATTAATTCATCGTAATTTTTACTCTATATTCAAGAGGAAGAATCAAGGTTTAAATCGCATCTAAACATATTTTATTTTCACTGAATAAAATGGACAAAATTTAATTTGAATGTCACAAAATAACCAAAACATTAAAAAGTGAGAAATTAACAATGGCGTCGCAGATGTACAAAACACACAGGTCTTATAAAGCATTAAAAAATTTAGGAAAAAAATAACTTAGTTCTTACTTGTAACTTACAAATACATGTTTTTAAAGTTTTTGTTCAAACATTATTTAAGTGAAATATAACAGTAAAAGTTTCACCTTTGGCTTGAAATACGAAAAAAAAAAAAAAAAAAGGAATAGGATATCCATAAAAAAAAAATCATATTTTAAGCAGACAACACCTAAAACAATTAACTTCCGGTTCGATACGGAACCCGTTAACTGACAGAATTTCCTTTAATTTTAATTTTCAATATCGTAATTTGTACGACAAAAATTATTTTTATTAAACACGGCTGTCCATTGCGAGTGAAACAGTCGCATTTGCAACTAGAAATAATAAAACGCTTATCTTTGCATTTCTTTCACTGATAATTTTCCAAAGCTCACTACCGAGTGACAAATATCTTTTCACCTTTTTTTGTTTTTCTTTTTAATAAAACAAAGTTAAATTATTTAAACAATAAAAGTTTAATAGAGCAATATACTCTTTTTTAACAAAGGCTGTTTAAAAAACATCTGAAGAAATTAGAATCAACATAAATTTTTTGTATATTTAGAATTACACTTATTTAAAAAAAAAAAAAAAAAAAATACAGAGAATTATTTATGATGTACATACTCGTCACAGAACGAAGATGTCATATTCTAAAAATCATATGGGTCTGGCTAGTAACTTTTCTATTTGGCTAGTAAATGAAAATATTTAGTTGTCAAAGGTCAACTAAATATAAATTTCTCTTTATTCTAGAAAATATAAATTTTTAGTTTCTAAAAAGTCTTTTTACGTCTTAGCTAAATCCTTAAATTAACTTTATCGGAAACTTGTTTCCCATACAAAATTTTTGTATGGACATAGACAAAAAGTCACATTTTTAAAACATGGCGTGCACAAAGAAATTTGATTAACTCTTAAATCATAATTGTTTCAGTTAATTAGTTCAGAAATTATCTTTTTGTTTTGACAAAAGAAATGAGTAACGCAACGATTTTTATCAGCGATATACAGATTACTGGATCATTGGTCTTACGTAGAAAAAAGTATGCATGTCCGATTTTTAAACATATTTTTAATTCATCACTAAATGGCATCAAAAAAAAAAAAAAATGTAATCTCTTCCTCCAAAAAAAAAAAGATCACGTGGGTCGTGGGGGGATATGAAAAAAAAAAATTAATATTTTACTTGAGTTTTTTTTTTTTTAAATAAATCTGTAAAAAAATTAACGAAATTGGTCAATTATTAGATTTTTGAGAGAATTTTAAAAAAATCGTGTTGTTTTCATTCTTTACGTCAAAATATGTAGAAATAACATGCGGTTCCAATTTCCCCTTTTTTGACGCGGGGGGGGGGGGGGAGAATTCGCCGGATTTACAAAGAGTAAAAAGAAAAAAAAAAAAAAAAGAGATTTAAAAATATATATATATTTCTGGTAATTGTGCATAAAACCAGACCCAAACTTTCAAACACGCTGACAGGTGCCGTCCACGTTTGTCAATTGAGGTATGAAAGCACAAAATATATCTTATGCTTATTTTATATATATATATATATTTACATAATATATTTTATGCTTATTTTTTCTTGTTTTTATTTATTTCAATTTAAGGAATGTATGGATGCACGTCTGAGAAAAAAAAAAAAAAAAAAAGAAATCTGAAACCCCTACCTCCTTTTACTATCATGACTTCATTTTCAAACAGCGTTTCGATTGGCTGAAATTTTGGGCCTCCTTATAATGGTGTTTACATTTTAGTTTGTTGCGTTTTTTGGCGAACGGTAAAGTACTTGCTTTTTGAGGGCTAATTAAGTTTGTTTTGTTTTTTGCACAAACAAGGTGTTTTTTGTTTTTTTGTTTGTTTTTTTAATTCAATATCTTAGGACTTTACTAATTATCTTTGAAATAGACCCAGAAAACTAATATTTATCTTTTAAAGGATTTTTACAATGAATTTATTTAACTTCAAAATTTAGCTGAATTGGTTAACTCGCCGTGAAAATATTTTTCATAACTTTTTTTTTTTTTTGTCACGTGAACAAATATTTTTTTTCTTTAGGAAATTAACTCTCTAATCTTTCAAATACAATCAAAAAGTAGTCGAAAAAAAAACACAAAAGATTATGATAAATCGGCTTTCTAAACTAGGTCCCCCGATTTTTGTCCGCTCATCTTTGCCCCTCATATTTTGTAAGTCTCTTTTTACAGAACAAAATATGGAGCCCCGTAGGCAACCAAATGAACATTCAGTAAAACCGTATTTCACATTTAATATACAAATGTTTATAATATTATTAATCGTTAAACCGTGTAAATCTTAAAACCTAACAAAATTATAACAAAGATTTATTAATTGCAGTTTGAAGAAGATAAACAAAGGTTTTAAAAAAACTCATTAAGTCGCTTCTGCTTTTCCATAGTTCGTATAGTTAACACAAATCTGCCTCTACCCTTTTGACGGAGGTTACAGCTAATACACTTATAATGCCAATTACAACGTTGCGCAAAATAGAAAAGGAATTAATCTGAATTGTTATTGGATGTGCGGCGGGACGGAGAAAATAAAAGATAAATAATGCTGCTGTTGAGTGCTGATTTTAAAGAGAGAAACAGACTGCAAATTCTGAGAATGCCGATTCTAAAAATAATTAGAACTCAAAAAAGAAAAAAAAAATCATACGATTAGGTTTTTTTACTACTTGGCCTTCGGGACAAGATCAAAGTGTAGTATCTGTTCTTCAGATGCTGCACTTCTATTTCTTGTTCTCTTTCGGTGGAGGAGAAATCCTTCACGACTGAGACAATTTTTATTTTTGTACCTTTTCTCCACGTTAAAAAACGACCCTGGTGTCTAACTCTGTCCCGTGGGGAGGCATAGTAAATAGGTATATAATTCTTACTCGAATGCTAAACAGATTTGTTGTTGTTGTTAGTGGCGATATTTATGTTTATTTATTTATTTATTATTTCTAGTAAAATAAATAAAAACAAGTTTTGAAAACATGTGCGCACATTTGAAAATTTGGTAAATGTTACCTTACACTACAACAGAACACCGACCACTAGGGTCTACCAAACGATTGTGAAAAATGGACCGCATATTTCCATGACGTCAGATTTGTGTTAACTATACGAACTATGGAAAAGCAGAAGCGACTTAATGATTTTTTAAAACCTTTGTTTATCTTCTCCAAACTGCAATTAATAATTAATCTTTGTTATAATTTTGTTAGGTTTTAAGATTTACACCGTTTAAATGATTAATAATATTATAAACATTTGTATATTAAATATGAAATACGGTTTTACTGAATGTTTATTTGATTGCCTACGGGGTTCCATATTTTGTTCGGTAAAAAGAGACAAACAAAATATGAGGGGAGGCCTACAAAATGCTTAATATTTGTGCAATAATATTTTCAAATTGGTTTTAATCTGGCGATAAAATAGCTGACAAAAGTCATGTTTATATTTAAACTTAATATTAAAAAATAAATTTAAACACAATTAAAAATCTATGTTAGAACGGAACATTTTGAAATAATGGAATTTTAATCGTTTTAATCTTTTAAAAATTAATTAATTTTTAGGAAGTTTCTTTTTCTTGGCAATTCAACTGAATTTAGTATATATTAATTAGAAAAACACTATTTAAAAAAAAAAACAATATTAAACTATATCATTTTTGTAATTGCAACTTCAATTTAATTTTTAAAAAAATAAATGTTTTACTTATTTGAACTCTTGTGTTTCATAATAGAAATGTCGATAGATTTAAATATATTTTGTTCAAATTTCGAAAAACTAAATATGGGAGGGGGCACGCACTAAAAAAAATATTTTCTCTCATATATTTTACAGAAACTGCATTTTATATGTAATTTCATTCTAAACTGGATAAGTATCGAAAATCTGACGATTAGTTGATTTTTGCTAGATTTATTAAATACGGGTATGTCTTCACGTTCGAAATGCTTACTACATGGGAACGTTATTTTAAAGCGCCAATTATGTAAACACGATTTCCGTCTTGCAATTTCATTATTTTCGTACGATGAAAAATTTTTTTAAATTATTACTAGTTTATTTTGCCCTTCTTTTAAATGGTACACAAGTTATATTGATAATATTAATTTATAATTAAGTTACATCGTTTTACATATACGGGGGGGGGGTAATTCTGTGGTGACTTTTGGAGGTGCCTACCGACCACTCTAATTTGTTTTTTAGGGAAATTCGAGGTTGCTGACAACGAATCTGTTAATCAAACCCGTTGCAAATTTACCGTTTGCATGGTATGAACTCCTGGACGTTGGGACTAGTTTACGCTTTTTCACCGCCTTCAGTAATGTTTTCTTACATGATGCGCATGCGCATAGTGAAGTGACATATCAAATTGCGGAGGAATCTTTAACGGATATTTAAAATAAAGTTAAAAAAAAAAAAAAAAAAAAGTGGTTCATTTTTTTTTGTCCTACATAGTTTTTAATGCTTTTTAATTTATCTAAAATGTTTTCACGAGTTTACAAAAACTCGTTTATGCGTGTCGCCATCAATGTCGGCGCGTTATTTACGGGAAAATGATTAATTAAACTGCAAAAGCGCCTATTAAAAAACTATACACGTTATATAATCGAATACCCCCCTCCAAAAAGAAAATAAAAAAACGAAAAACATTAAAATATGTCTATGTAAACCGCTCGTGAAAACTTAAACTTTTAGATCAAATAAAAAGCATTAAAAACTACATAACACACACAAAAAAAGGGTAAATTTATACAAATACCGTGACAGCGAATTAGTAGAAAAAAATGTACCCTAACCCTAACCCTAACCCAGTTTTCAGATTCGTGTTCAGCACACCGAAACGTAACAGAATACTACGTAAAAGATTTTACTAATTCGCTGTCACGGTGTTTGTATAATAATACAAAAAAAAAGAACTACATTTTTTTTAAAACTTTCTTATTTCAAATCTCCGCTAAAGATTCCTTCGCGATGTTGGTTGGTTGGTTGTTTTGTTTTACGGCATATCAACCCTTTTCAGGTTATTTAATGCCGAATCTGATGATTTTGAAGAACGATTTTTTTGTTTTTTAAGTCGTATTCTATTTAACCCATAGTTGGGACCCTAACAGGTGCTACCACTCCGGGTCAGAGTGGACCTGGGAGCAATGGCAATTAAAGGGTGGCTCCACACTCCCTAAGGCCTGCAAGCTGGGGCCCTCACCATCGGATATAGTTTAAGGTCATATCCAGGACCCCTCCGCGATGTGACAAGTCACTTTACTACGCATGTGCACGCGCTAACGCATCATGTAAAAATAAAACGTTAACGAAAGCGGTAACATGGCACAAAATAATCCCAGACTCCAGGGGTTAATACCATACAAACGGCAAATTTGCGACGAGTTTAAATACCAGATTCGTTTTCAGCGGCCTAGATAACCACTAAAAACACAAATTAGAATGGCGTCGTCAAACTAAACATTTACAAAAAAAAAAAAAAAAAAATGAACCACATCTTTTTTTTTTTTTTTTTTTAACTTTTTTGTTATTTCAAATGCCTGCTAAAGATTCCTCCGCGATGTGATAAGTCACTTCACTATAAGAAAACACTACTGATGGTTGCGGTTCATACGATGCAAACGGTAAATTTGCGACGGTTTTGATTATTTGATTCGTTGTCAGCAATCTCGAATACTAAAAAAAATAGTTACAGAAAAAAAATTTTAGTGCTTGTTGAAATAGATTTTTTAAAAATAATTCAATTATGGAGTCTAAAGTTATTTATAATTAAAAGTAATTTTTACGGAAAATTGGGGATAATCGTATTTTTCTTAGATGTTATTATAACATCTAAGAAAAATACAAAAAAAAAAGTGGGGGGGGGGACAAAACTCGAACGAATATTTTGGATTACTTGTTTATGGCGACATTATTGTGATAAACTTTTTTTTTTATTTTTTTTGTTTTTTTACTACAAACATAATAGTAGTTCTACTCAATGACTTTTCGTAATTTTTGGATATATTACTAAGAAAATTAGTTAATTTCGTTTCACTTTCCCACATGAATTATTTACTTCATGCATGTGAGGACCTCTATGAGAGTGCCCCACCTTAGGTATCAAAAATGCGAGACGAGATTCAAGAAGCCACGGAAGTTTACGATTTCTTGTTTGGGTCTCATTTGATTAAAAACAAACAAAAATTCAAGGCACTCCCTACTTTTTGAAACTATGATTTTTTTCCATTTTGGAAAATAACGTAAAATTCTAGGAAACAATTAGTTTCCTAGAATTTTACACGTTATTTTCGTTTTCAGCGTCACCGGAAATCTATTCTAGTGGTCATTTTAAATGATTTGGGAGGGGGGGTGCTGCAGTGCTGCACCTGTGCTGGCATGTCGACTTGGATATATATTTATCAAAGTTATGTATAGGCGAGAAACGCAGAGACATATGATTTGTTTACAATCACGTCAGCTGATATTTGAGCTTAATGATGAATGCCTTGGAAAAGTCACTTCAGATTAATGTTTACCGGTTTTAAAATATGCAAACGAATTTCTCTGTTGTTTTTTTTTTTTTTTTTTTGTGTTTTTGTTTTTTTTCCAGAATAACAGAATATTTTAAAGCTGGTAAACATTAATCAACACAACCCCTGACCGTGCTTCCTCCCTTAATGTAAATAGAAAAAAGTAAAATCTAAAAATGTTAAATTGTATTCTAATCGGTAAATGTCGGCGCACGCATTACTTACGGAAAAACGGTTAATTAAACTGCAGAAGCACCTGTTAAGCTATACAAGTTCTATAATTGAACCCCCCACAAAAAAAAAAAAACGAAAAACAAAATGTTTGGTGCTTGTTTTTGTAAACTGCTAGTGAATAATTTGTTTTAGATACATTAAGTAGTTTTAAACTACGTGAGAAAAAAATGAACCACATTTTTTTCTTTTTTTTTTTTTCTTTTTTGGAAAATTTTCTAATTTCAAATGGCCGCTTAAAGTCGTAATAAGTCACTTCACTACGTCCGTTCGCACGCAAACGCATCATGTCAGAAAAACAGGTACTCATGCATGCACTTATTGATCCGTGCTGAAATAATAACATTTAAAAAGCCATTCTTAACATGGGGAGGTGAGGGTATTTTGTACCTATTCTGTACTTTAACCTTAGAATTGAATAAAAAAAAAAACATAAAACTTTAATTAAACTTGAAAATACAATTTAAAAAATAGCGCAGATCAGTAAGTGCATTAGCACCGAAAAACACTACTGAAGAGGGTGAAATGGCGCAAAATAGTCCCAAGGTCCAGGGGTCCATACCATGCAAACGGTAAATGTGCGACGGGTTTGATTATCAGATTAGTTGTCAGCGATCTCGAATACCCCTTAAAACAAGAAATTAGAGTGATCGGTGTTCTGTTGTAGCGTAAGGTAATATTTACTAAAGTGACTTTTCCAGGGCATTCATTGTCAAACCCAAATGAATGAAAAAATGAACAAGGAAGTAACATTTTTATTTTACATTTTATTTATTTATTGTTTTTTTATATATATTATTATTATTATTATTATTATTATTATTATTATTATTTACTTGCCTCTCCACGAGAGCAGAGTTAGACTGTGGAAATTATCTTCCACCATCTTTCTTTCCTTTTTTCTTTCCTTTCTGCTGTTTCTGTTCTTCCTTCCTTCCTTCCTTCTTAACTCCCTTCCTGCCCCCTTCCATAGCTTCCCCTTTTTTTTATGTCACCTGACTCCCTTATGCCAGTTGATTGGATAAGACGTTTTCGTGCTAAATTGAAGCACGTGTGTGACATTTTTGAATTAATTCGGCAGTTGTGGAAAGGGCGTCGTCGAGACAACAAGTATCGAATGCATTCCTTTAAGGTCTCGGATAAAAAGGGACGCCTGAAAATTTACTAAGGCGATGTACAACTTTGTCCTAACAAGACATTAAAATTGTTGAAAAGAACCAAGAGAAGAAAATTCGCCTCAAAGTTTTCTAAGACACTTGAAAACTGAATTCAATTATCGAGAAAAGAATAATTGAAGTTAAGAAAATTCGCCGCTGGAAAGTTTTTAAGAAACTTGAAAGCTCTAAAATATTTTGCCTCCATGGAATTTTAACCCTTGCAAAAAGGATTACGGAAACGAGTTTCCAGGAAAAAGACTGATAAAAAAGAACCTTTAAATAACACGAACTCTGAAAGTAAAAAACCCAAACAAAACGAACTTTCTAAATGTTCCATTCGGAAAAGGGCGCCCAGAAGCTTCCAGTAAGTGCACCCCCCCCCCCGCCTTCTTTCTTCCACCTTCTCTATCTCTTTCCTTCTCTTCACTCTCTCCCCTTTCGGTTACTACTACAAGAATACTTGTAAGCCAGATGGACATTTTTGGCAGCCCATAGAGGTCACGAACTTTTCCTTTTGCCATTATATTTAATAAATTCTTTTTCTCATATTTTTCTTTGTTTTCTTCCTTGAGGTTTCAGAGTTTAGTAGTAACGTATAATTGATTAAGAAGAATTACCTTCCACGGGAAGAAGTAGATAATAAATTTCTTCAAGACACAAGATCGGTTTTTAATGTGAGGAAAATCTAGCTCCTCAAAAATGGGCACTCTGGATAGGAACAAAAATAATAATTGTCTCGGTCTAGAGGACTTATCCGCCAATGACCGAGAACAGAAGTGAAGTGTACTGTATAGTATCAGAACAGATACTACACTTTGTTCCAAGCCAAAAGACCAAAACAAACGAGTCTTTCTTTCATGTACGTAAAATAAATTCTTAAAAAAAAAAAATGGAATGCAATATATACAAACAGTAAAAAAGAAATTAGATTATAGAAACGAATAATGACTTTTTGGTGAATCAGAACAGGCGATTGAAGTTCGCATCAAACAGTGTCGAATAAAAAATTAGGGTTTGTTTGTTTCACTGGACACAGATTCGAAAAAGTTGTCAAAAAACAAATATATAACAAATAAATGTTAGCAAAAGTAAGATAAGTTACTTTTCCACCTAACTGTGTATGTTTTTAGTGTTTTTATATAATGTAGCATGTTTATTCAGCTCGAAAAACAGTGTTTACCGATGTATTAGAAAATTTTAAATGGCACCCGAATCTCTCTTTGACACGGTAAGTTTGGGAAAAGGAGTTAAAAATAAAAAATATGCAAAATACTGTTAAAACCCCACCGAATATATGCCATCCTATGTCACGGTAACATATATTGGGTGAGTTTCTGACAGTATTTTGTCTAGTTTTTATTTATACCTCCTTTTTCCAAACTTATCGTGTCAAAGATATTCGGGAGCCATTTGACATTTTACAATACATCACATCGGTAAACACTATGTTTTTCGAGCTGAATAAACATGTTAAATTAAATAAAAACACTAAAAACATATCCAGTTAGGTAGAAAAGTAACTTGCCTTGCTTTTGATAACATTTGTTATATATTTGTTTTTGACAACTTTTTCGAATCTATGTGTACAGTAATACAAACCCAAAAATTCGAGTGCTTGTTAAGATATAATAGACAAATCGATTTTTTTAACGTATCGTTTTAAGCAAAAATCAATATTACATACTTAATTATCATGTCGAAAATAGTAATATACCAAAAATTACGAAAATCCATCCAGTAGAACAACTGCTATTGTGTTTTTATAGTTAAAAAAAAAAAAATGCAGCCATGACACAAGTAATCTAAAATATTCCTATCGGAGTTATGTCCCCTGCGTTTAGATTCATATTGCCTACTTTATAAGAAAAAATACGATTCCCCCCCCCCAAATTTCCGTAAAAATTCCGACGATTTTTCGTAATTTTTGAATATATTACTATTTTCAGCATGACAATTAAGTACGTAATATTGTTTTTTTTTTTCTTAAAACGGACATATTTTAAAAAATCGTTCTGTCGACTGTTTCTTAAAGAGTATCAAAATTAGTTTGTTTTTTGCATAAAATAATAAAATGTTGTTTCACCGTTTTAATTTTTTTTTTAGGGTGCTTATTCAAATTGGCATTTAAATCGCGCCCATTAAAAGTAAAGGTAATAAGAAAAGGAAAGGGAATAAGAAAAAGAAAGGTAATAAGAAAAGGAAAGGGAATAAGAAAAGGAAAGGGAATAAGAAAAAGGAAAGGGAATAAGAAAAAGGAAATAGAATGATCCGTACGTACGCATTACAAAACGAAAACATCATATTCCAAAAGTCACGTAAATTAATCAAGTAGTTTTATTTAAAACTAAGAAAATAAAAAATATCACGATTTTTAGTGATTTTACTGCATTGAACATAAGGCTTATTTTTCATCTCGACACTTCAATTAGAGTTGTCTCCACCTTTTAGCATCAGATTTAATCATGGCCGACGAAAACACTAAAACTCGTTTAGTCGTAAAAATTTATTTCCTTGAATAATAATAAAAAATTAAAAACTACTTCATCAAATTACATGATTTTTGGAATATTTCAACTTCGTTTCGTGACTGGTGGTACATACTTTTCTGTATTGTCCTTACTTTTCATTGCCACTATGCCGCTGTAAGTGACAATTTGAATAAGCACCATTATTTATAAATCCGATTTTTTTTTTTGTTTTAATTTTTTTTTTTTTTTTCTCCAGATTAATTAACACCGTTTGCTATGGACATAGAGTAGTCGCCTGTTCTCCGGATTTATCATTTTTTTTTTTTTTTTTTTAAGTTGAAAATGTATAATTACCTGGGAGATTTTTAAAAAGTGAAGTTTTCGATGGTACCATCCAAGTGAAGTGATGAGGGACGGAGTGGAGTAGTAAATAAATGGGTTAGAGAGTTTTTTCCTTCTCTTATTATGATAATGATGATGATCCAGATAGTAAGAAGAGGGGGGTTAAAGAGTTTGCGCTCTTGTGTCAAGTTGCAATGTTAACTTTTTTTCTTTGCTACTATTATACAACTGTTAAAGTGCTTTGTTGTACGACAACTTTGGTTAGCGTCGACAAATTGTAGAATAAAAGGTCGTTGGCTTTTATTAATATACCAACCGGCATCGGTTAAGTCCACAAGAAAGAAAAGGAAAAAAAAAAAAAAAGGACGGACAACGCCTTTTTGTGAGTGTGGGTTGGTGTTTAGGGTCGGGGAGAAGAAAACTATATCCGCGGCCGGCGCACATTCATCTAAAGAAATAAGTTTAGTTAGTTAAGAAGAACGGGAAAAGTCTGCAAAAGTTTGGAGATGAGAAGAGGGAAGGAAGGGTGTGTGATGAAAAGAGAGAGAAAGAGAGAAGGAAGGGGCGGGCGAATAAATAAAAGTGCACAGGGGGGGGGTCGAGAAAGTCTGAGAGAGAGAGAGAGGGGGGGGGGGAACGAAGGAGCGAAAACAGAATGAGGAAAAAACCGCGTGAGCAATAGAAAGAGAGTGGGAGAAATTGAGAGATGGATGGTAAAGTGAGAGAGATAGCAAGAAGTGTAAAGACGGAGGAGATGAGAAGTGAAGAGAGTGCGTGAGATGGAGAGACAAAGAGTGGGAGATAGAGAAATTGAGAGTGTGTGTTTGTATGAAAGAGTAATAGTTCGCCACAGAGAAGGGGAGGACGATAGAGAGTGGCTTGAGGAGAGATGGGATAGCAAAAACACGGGGAGAGCTAAAAATAATAATGTGGCTATTCAACTTACTCGCTCACCTCCTACCGTTATCTAAATTACACTTACACACGTGTCGCACTCACACCAATCGGTTTCAAATGTTTTGAATATCCTAAAACCAACTTCCCACGCGCCATTCAGGCAAATGAAGGCAGACAGATCTTATTTTCAGATGCAACCGCTTAGGAGGAGCACAGAGCTGAATACTTGCTGTTTGCTTTGAAATTTTTATTCTAATCACAATTTACTTTCTATTCGCCAGTTTAATGGCTCCCAAATCACTTTAGTATTATCACAGGGCGACTCCATTATCCCTCTATTATCGATCTTTATGTTGTAAAATTACATTCCCGATACCACAAAATCATATTTATTTTATTTACATTTATTTACTTATTTTTTTAATATAAGTGGATTTTTATATTTTTTTTTTTTTTATATAAGCGTCTTGCCGTCTTACACAGGTTACATTGTGCATAACGCTGCCATCACACAAATCATCAGACAGATAAATATATTACATATATAAATATATTGAAGCAACTTTTTTCTTCTTTTTTCATTCACTCATATGTAACTGTCTCTAATATTTATCTTAAATTTGTGCGTGTGTGCGTTTAGGCAGCATTTTTTTTTCATTAAAGCAAATTGTATTACTATACACATAGATTCGAAAAAAGTTGTCAAAAAAAACAAATATATAACAAATAAATGTTATCAAAGGCAAGATAAGTTACTTTTCTACCAAACTGGATAATTTTTTACTGTTTTTATTAAATGTAAATGTTTATTCAGCTCGAAAAACAGTGTTTACCGATATATTTGAAAAATACAAATGGCGTCAGACTGTGTTGAACACGTTAAGTTTGGGAAAATGAGTTAAAACTAAAAAAAAAAACTACAAAATACTGTTAAAAGCCCACCGAATATATGTCAGCCTATGTCATGGTAACATATATTGAGTGAGTTCCTAATGGACTGCTAAACAGGCAGGCCGATTTTTATGAAATTTCACAAAAATGTAGTTCATGTATCTGGCAACGTTCTTTGATAGGTTTTGTATCAGAATGTCTTCGATAAGTATCGATAATCAAAAAAATCCAATGAAAGACGGAACAGGCGATTTTGACCAAAGTTAACACCTTATACAGCCTAACATATGTGTATCTGAGAAGTTTTATTACCGTACAAGCAGAAAGGCCCGGCATATAACATTCTTTTATATAAGAGGAGCGCATTCAAAATGAATGTTTCTGTTTAGAGCACAATTGAAGCATGATACTTGACTTTAGCATTTTACACTTTAATTCAAGCCATTGTATATAAAATAAATTTTATAAAATCAACAGTAGGTTCTCTCCAGTACAATGTAAACTACAATGTATTGTGGACTAAGTCACTGCGGGAAGACATGTGAAGCTTCCTCCCAGTGCATGCATCGCAGTGGATCCCACACTAGAGCAGGCAATAAATCGATCTAATTGGAGAAAGAAAAAAAAAAAAAAAAAAAAAAAAAAAAAAAAAAAAAAAAAAATGGACGATTTCACCAATTTCGATGACAATAAAAAAAAAATATAGGAGGGTGAAACATTCGTTGATCCTCATTCGATCCTGGGCAATGTCGGGTCTCCCTGTTAGTAAATAAATAAAAATGCTACTTCGAGGTCAAAAACTAGTGAACGATAAGTGTTAGATGGATGGATTCTGACACAGAAAAGAACAACCCCGCCCCCTGGAGAAGAAGTGATATAGTACACACTGCTAAAAATACTTAACCTGACATTAAGAACTAGTTTAGATTCCTCGCACAAAAAGGACACCTGCTAATTGGCGATATGTAAACGTTTTATCTTCCATACTTTTAAACCTGCAACATCTGCAAAGTCTACAACATCTGGAGACAAACGGTAACCAAAGGCCTGACCACTGGGTAGAGGTCCATCGTAGAATGAGCGTAGACTAAAAGACTATTAAGGAAGGCCAGTCAACAAAATTCGACAGACCACCAACACGACACACCGATCTCCTGCATCCGACAGACCACCAACACGACACACCGATCTCCTGCATCCGACAGCGTAGATCAAAGATAGGCTTATTCAGTCACAGAAAACAGCGTCCAACTACCTCTACAGGCGCAACCCCATAGTCTTCTAGACTGACGAATGCCAACAACTTTTAAACGATCCCATCCCCTACGATAATCTTTAACTTTCAGCTGTTGTGTGTTAACCAAGTGGAATTTCACGCAAACACTTGACCCTCCGGATTAAACGGGCGGAAAACAACATATAACAATAATAAGAGTTAGAAAAAAAAAATTTTTTCAATAAAAATATCGCAAAGAAAAAAAAGAAAAAGAAAAAAAGATGAGTTTTTCAAAATCCGGTAAATGTTTTTTTGTTTTGTTTTTTTTTTTTAAATAAAATTTCTGAATATTAAAAAAAAAAAATTGTTTGTTTAGAGCAGGGGCAGGCAGGGGTTCTCAACCGGGGTCCATGGAATATTTCTGGGGGTCCACAGGCAAAACATAAAACTTATTATCATAATTACTATAGTTGTTGTAGAATACTTTATTTGCATTAAATTAGTTTTCATTTAAAAATAAAGCTTAATTATATAATATTTCTTTGATTATTAAAACCTCAAAATTTATATTAGTGAAAAATAGAAGATTGTCTTATGACCAATAGTTATGAAGGGGCCCACCAAGATAAAAAAAAAAAAAAGAAGGGAAAAGGGGTCCATGAGTAAAAAAAGGTTGAGAACCACTGGTTTAGAGGTTAATCCCTTATTGGATAAATTTGAAAATATCGGTGATAGAAAATAAAACAGGATCTATTCTGAAGATACCGTTAATCAAGTAATTGTGACAAAAGGTGTGGCCTCCTGATGTATGTAACATATTTGAGGACGATTTTCTTTTTTTTTTTTTACGAAAAACCGATTTCCAAGAACGAGATTAATAATGTTATAGCTTCGTAATTTAATTTGAGCTCCAATCTCTAGTCCCCCCCTCGCAAATCTTTTACGAAAAACACCCGTCTAGCTGAAACCACTGTCAAAAGTTTTCCCCACTCTTTATCTGTGCCTAAATCAAAACGTAGATTCCATGAACAAAGCTTCTTTCTTAGAACTACACACCTGTGGAACTCTGTTCCGTCTGCCTGCTTCCCACCTGACTACAACCTGGATGTCTTCAAGTCCAACGTAAACAAATTCCTGATGAGCCGCCCCCTTAAGTAGACATTTTTATTAAATCCCCACACTAACGTACTGTACATGCAATAACCCTTATCCCTGAGTGGCTTCCGGGCCTTGATAAGTGGTGACACCTTGTAAAAAAAAAAAAAAAAAAAAATTTATTTCATTAATTTGCTTTTCTTACTAAAGATAAGAATAGATTAAAGAAAGACCATCTTGTGTAAGTTCCCATCTTGACATATTTGTCTAGTGAATTTGTTAATCAATTGTTAATTGAAGTTGCTAATCGATCCTGCATTTACGGCCTCTTCAGACAATTTTGTTCCGATAGCCTATGTGGTACATACAATAGAAAAAACGTTGGCACTTTGTGCAAAGGTAAAACTTTTTTGGTTTTCAGTTGGGACATTTGGAGAGTGCATAGAAGGGGCAGACAAATGCAATTTCAGAACCGAATAGAAAATCAAAAAGATTTTTTTTTAACATAGCCAAAATTCCAAAATTTTTTAATGTTTTTTTTTTTATGTTGAGAAAGTTTGTATTTTTAAATAAATAAAAGACACTTATAATAACACAAAATAGTTTTTTTTTTTTAAAAACAAAATAGACATTTTTTTTTTTCAATAAAACATGAATATGCATTATTGAAATGCGTGTTAATTTGGAGAAAACTATTTTTACTTTCAAAATTTTAAATTTTCGTAATAAAGTCAAAACTTTTTTGTAATGAATGAATGAATGAAAGTTGTACACATACAAAACTGCACAAGTGGTAAAATGTTTTTTATATTTCCGGTCCAGCATGCAGAGTAAACAGTTTCAACCTATGCCTACACTCCTAATTTGATTATAACAATTTAAATAAGAGAATTCTTCAGATTTACTTCTTTACAATTATGAATCAAAAAGTCGTCAACCACTGCAGAAAAAACAATCTAAGTGACAAGCAATGTGGATTTCGTCCTGCAAGATCTACAGTTGATTTGCTAATTGTGATATCACAAAGGATTAGTGAATCTATTAATATGGGTTACATTTCTAGAGTGATAAGTCTTGATATATCAAAACTCTTCAATAGTTTCGCACAAAGGTTTGCTTCACAAACTTACTAGCTATAGAATATCCGGAAAAATCCTCTCAACCATAAAATCCTTTCTCTCCAGTAGATCTATAAAAGTAGTTATTGACCACTATTATTAAAGTCTGAAACACACAGTATCAATGCAGCATCCATTCTAAACCCAATACTTTTCTTGATCTCTATAAATGATCTTCCAAATTGCATTCAGAGATCATCCATCAACATCTATGAAGATGAAACAACTATTTATGGCAGCACTTCAAAGAGCATTGGTGATAAAGATCTTTTTGACACTCTCACCAACTTGGAGCCCATGGTGAAATAAGGTAACAAGTGGCTTGTTACTGTTAATGCCTCTACAACCAAATTTCTCTGTTTTACCACTAACACTCGAACCATCACTTATCTCCAGCCAAAATAAATATCTCTCACCTTGAAAAAGCCTTGTTGCTTTGATAAGCTACTAAAACTTTCATCCAAGCTAATTAATAACAACCTTGGTCTTTTCAAGACTAAGATCAATAGGCATCTTCTGTCTTTACGATAATCATCTTTGGTTTTTGTTAGCTCCTTACATTGAGTAGCTTCACACCTTGTCTGGAGAGATTTTCATTAAAAAAAAATAAATAAATAAAAATAAAAAAAATTGTATTGATGCACAGACAAAAACTTGCAAACTTTTGCAGTGCATGTACAAACACACTGACCCAAAATCACATCACTATTGCACCATATTAATGCATCGCTGGGCATCAGTTGTACTAGATTTGCATAGTTTTAACATTGTTTATGATATGATTAATTCAATTTTTTTTTCTTGGCATTTTTTTTCTAGCCGGAGATTGGGTATTATGCCAGACATTCACATGCTATCTCAATTCCAACAGAGATCTTTTCAAGACTCTAAATATCCCTTTAAGTGCAATTATTTCTATCTCTCTTGCACTTGGTTCATTGGGTATATTTGCCAGGTAGTTTTGGAAATTCTTTTTCATGAGTTTGGTTGCTTCTATAATTACTGGAATGATGGATATCTTCCCAAGATTCCAGTTTCTTTTCCCATCGTACATAAGACCTTAGTATTTCGTTATCTTTTCTGTCTCAGCTCTGTTTAAGTGAGTATCATTGAGGGACACTAACTTTTACTAAGGTTGCTTCTTTCTCTTTCTTATCTCATATCACCATGTTAGGTTCAATAGCTCCGTTTTTCTAAGTATGTAGCTGAAGGGATTGCATAGTTATAATGGAAGGTGTGTGATTTATTTCCTACTCTTCTATCCGGTAAACAGGTTCGCAGAACTTGCTGTTGCATTCAACATTCAACTTTTTACAGATCGTCCAGTGAAGATATTTATACACTCCATTGTGTTGCCTTGTATAGTAGATTAGACTCTACCACTGAGCTAAATCTCTAGATGACAATACTTCTGGTTTCTTTTTTTTTGGGGGGGGGGGGTAAGAAGAAATGATTCTCTGAGAATCGAATCCCCATTGATTTGCCAAGAATTATCTCCCTTGTCCGATGTAATGTAAAAATTCTTTTTTATCTATATAAAAAATACTATTTTTTGGATTAGATTTTTTCGATTTTCAATACTCATCGGATGAATTTCTGTACCAAAAATGTCTAAGAACACCGCCAGACATATGAATGATCTTTGTGTGAAATTTGCAAAAGATAGACTCAGCTGTTTCGGAACCTATGAGGAAGGAACTCGTGCGCACACATATACACACATGCACACACACACACACACACACACATCGTTGCTGAGACTACTCATCCTTTTAAAATCATTGAGCCTTGACCTTGGCCAGTCATTGTAATCCTTTCCTGACCATAGTGGATTAGCGGTCATTATGGCTCCTTACGCATCTTATACTAGAAACACAGAAGGATTTAATAGTTGGAAACAAAAACGGTGTTCGATGTTACGGGTAACTATGCCGAGTAGTAAGCCATAGCCAAATCAAAGATCTGCACTTATCTTTAAGAACAATCTTTCCAAGAATTTTCCATTTGCAGAACACAATACTGTGATGTTGCTTCCTAGCTGAATGCAATATTAACAAATTCTTATATATTATTTAATTGGAATTCATTAATGAGATGAGTATTATTTATTAATTTATTTATTGCGGACTGTTATCCTCATCTTTTTTAATTGTTGTTTCACGACATTTCAACCAACTATTCCTCTAGCCTTCATCGAGTTCCTGTCCTGTCGCGGTTATCACCTGACGAAGGCCAGAGGAATAGTTGGCCGAAACGTTGTAAAACAAGAATGGAAAAAGATGAGGATAATAGTTCGCAATAAATAAATTAACAAATTCTTGTTGAACTTTGCACTTAATCGAATTCTCATCCTGTGAACTACATAGTTTCCAATCCTCTCATAGTGTTGTTCATCGCCAGCTGACAATCTCATTACCTCTTATCCACGAGTGGCCTTCGGCATTGATAAGCAGGAACTCAATATAAAAAAAAACAAAAAAACATATGCTAAAGGTGACGCTGCTGTAGCTAAAGAAGTGCCTATGTTAAGAAGGCAATGGTTTAAAGTTGTTTAAAGAAGAAATTATTGATATTTGCCTCAATAAAAGACCATGTTTCTTACAGCATATGAACGGATTTGTTAATATTAATTTCAATAGGAAATATAGGTTTCAGTTAAATATTTAGGGGTTTTTCTACATTATTGTAATAAAATACTGCAGCTGAAAAAATGAGTTTCCATTAAAAAACAATGATAACTACTTACTGTTTTTATCAATTTTAACAATAAACAATGTTATCTACCAAATCATCATGTCATAAATATTACTGCATTATTACATAAAACATGTACTTTGTATAAATGGATGATTGCCTGACATCCACCATTACGGACAGATTTACTTCCCTTGACTTAATGCTGTTAATTTTTATATTTTTTTCATTAGCTATTTTTTTTTAATCGTTTTTTTGTAATTTTCGTAACAAATCAACATAGCTGTCCCCCCTCTAATCTTAGAAAGGTCCTCGTGGACAACACAAGGATTTTGCAACGAGAAAGTAATTGTACAAAATTAAAAATACTTGAAGCACTATATATAAAAACCCAGCACCCATCTATAAATAGCATTAATTTTGAAAGTAGCAATAATGTGCTGAAATGTTTGACTCGAAAGCGCTCGTGTGAACCATGGAACATTTGTAAATACCTTCCATCTTGAAGTTAAAAAAATCTTACGAAAGATCGAAAAAATGAAAAAAAGAATCATTAAGCAAGGTATCTCTGTTGTTTTTAATAATGTTTGACTGAAAAAAAAAAAATAATATATATATATATATATATATATATATATGTATAGATTGTTTGTTTTTTCATGTGATTTTATTAAATGTCACCCAGTCTACATGCACACATAGACACAGAACTTGAATGCCTACTGGAGAGAACTTGAATGCCTACTAGACACTATCCTCGAATGTTTAAGGTCTCTTTATACAGAGTTTGTCAGGACAACCTGGCACAAGGATACTGAAGTTAAATAAAAAATGGTGAAATATAATTGAAGAAACATGTTTCCACACAACTAATATATATATAGTGAATAAATAACAAAAGACTATATTCCGAAGTTCATAATGTTGACCATCTTATAATTTATTCCTTTAATTCAGTTGACATTTACAATTTTGACTGTATCTGTTTTCTAGCACAAAATCAATCACTTAATTATCATATCAATCAGTGAATCCATTATGCACTTAACTCATCAGAAAAAAAAATAACAAACAATCAATCCATCAAAAGGAAATAAAGTGTGTTTTGACATGATTAAAATAAAAAAAATTGGAAGAGAAGCTGTAAATACCTTATAATATGATTGATATAATGATTAAGTGATTGATTTTTTGCTACGAAACGGATACCGTCAAGAATTGTAAATGTCAACTGGATTAAAGTAATAAATTATAAGACGGTCAACATCATGAACTTTGGAATATAGTCTTGTCATTTATTCACTATATTGCTCTGTAATTACATTGAGCTTCTTAAATAAGGATTGGTATATATTATAAGAAAATATATTTCCACAGAAACACACACATATATGTGTGTGTGTGTGTGTGTGTGTGTGTGTGTGTGTGTGTGTATTGGGTGACATTTTATAAAATCACTACAATGAAAAAAAAAAAAATTATGTAAATAACTTGAACCGATTTATTAGTTCTATATGTGTCAGTCAATACGACCATTCTAGTTTTCACATTCATTATTTGACATAGACAAGAATCATGGAAGAAGGCCACACTGACCTGAATGTTTATTGTTGACCTAATAAGGACGTCTACGTTATTAATTAATTATAGACATTATACAGCATCATTTTTTTGAGGCTTGGTAGTCTAACACCAAAATTTAAGTAATATGTGTACAATAACTAAAAAAAACAGTTGATTTTTAGAGGTTTTAAGTGTGATTTGGTGATTCTTTGTGCAAAAAAAATAAATAAATAAAAATAAATAATTAAATAAATAAATACCTGTACCAATTTTTATTGTTCTAGAATTGATTTTATGCTAAAAAATTGTAATTTTCTAATACCATGATTTCGCATCAGTTTTAAATATACCTGAATTCTTAAAAATGCAATATTTTGGAAACTACTTAGAGTTACAAGTTCAGATTTTCAGGATTGTCCATTTTTTTAAACCAACAACTGAAGAAATTTTCAAGAAAATCTGAGAAACATGGATGACATTTTCAAAATTTCTTGAAGGATTTGATATGGGATCATCCAATAAATAAAATATAACTTGGTATTTGTTTTCATTAAAAGTACAAAAATTTAATGAAAAATTTGGCACAAGACCGAACTATTGGTTGGTTGTTTTTGTTTTACGGCATATCAACCCTTTTAATGCCGAATCCAGTGATTTTGAAGAACAATTTTTTAATAGCGTGTATTCGTTTTTTCAAGTCGGTTTCTATTTAACCCATAGTTGGGACCCGAACAGGTACTACCAGTCCAGGTCAGAGTAGACCTGGGAGCAATGCCAATTAAAGGGTGGCGCCACACTCCCTAAAGCCCGCAAGCTGGGGACTCACCATCGGATATAGTTTAAAGGTCATATCCAGGACCCTGAAATATTGGGGAGATGGGAAGAGGCCAGTCTTATCAAACTAATGCTGACATAGCTAGTTCCATCTTTCACTCTACTTTCACCACAATACTGCATTTGTATTATACGTCCTTCATACGTCACCATAGAAACATCATACCATGACGAACCTACTTAAAACCCATATTATTTTATAGATAATAGGCAATAGGGAGGGAGGCGTATAAAAATTTTATTTACAAAAATAATATGGTATTTACAATTAAAAAAAAAAAAAGAGAGTGTTAATAAAAAGCCCACCATTACTAAACTGCGGCAGATACATGAATTTACCAGTAAAAAGAGTGATGCAGACCCGAACGCTTTATTATTGAAATACCTCTTATGAAAACTTTGAAAAGAAACTTGCATCTCTGGCAAATCAAATTATCTGTCACCTAGTTGGGGACAGGAAGAGGAATCTATATATCTATAAAAGTAAAATTGTGTATGTGTGTATGTGTGTGTGTACAGTTCCCTACCAAATAACTCTGCCAATGTTCAGTCTACAGACTCAAGATTTGACATAAGGGGTATTGAGATTTGGGAAAATCTTTTTAATCGGTTTTCGGCCAGGAATTTGGCTGTCAAGAGGTCAAAGTTCAACCATATGACCTTTGAAAACTTACCAAACTCCTCCGCCAATTTTGGCTCTAAACACTTCAAACTTTGGATGTAGGTTACTTGGACATGGATCAAACTTTTTAATTTGATTTGAGCCCAATGTTAAGGGGTCAAAATTAGGGTAAAAGTTTTTTAAAATTTGACCTCTACATTCTCTACCAAATTACTCAGCCAATTTTTGGTCTAAACGTTCGAAATTTTACATAAAGTATATTCAGACACAGGGCAAGCTTTTTAATTGGTTTTTGACTGAAAATTTCGCTGCCAAGAGGTCAAAGCAAACTATTCAGCCAATTTTGGGTCTAAATGTTTGAAATTTTACATAAAGAGTATTCAGGTATGCAGCAAGCTTTTTAATCAATTTTTGGGCTGCCAAGAGGTCAAAGTTGACCTTTTGGGATCTAAAAACTTGAAATTTTAGATGTAGGTTACCTGGACACGAGTCAAACTTTTTAATATATATATATATATATATATATATATATATATATATATATATATATACACACACTAGCAAAAGTACCCGTCGTTGATTGGGTTCAAAATCAGCTTACAGAAAATGGACTCTGATTTATGAAAGTATGATAGGTTATGAAAAGGAAGGGTTGTAAATTTGGGTTGAATTTTGGGGGTATCAAAACCAAAGCAAAATATGATGAAAGTAAAAATAAAATAGATAAACCCCATAATTTATTATACCATACCTGTTCACACTAAAACACTTATCACAATATTTTGTGAATCTATATTAAAAAAACCTTGTTAAAATTTGTGACATATTTCCATTCTATGGAGGTCAGCTGTGAACGAACACCCCATAATTTTATTTTACCATATTTCTTCAAACTGAAACATAATTATCAGAGTACACTTACGCAGATGAACATGAAAAGTCTTTAAAGTTTGTGCCTATTTCCATTCTATGGAAGTCAGGCGCGAACGCAGACCCCACAATTTTATTATACCATCCCTATTTAAGTTAAAACATACTTATCAAAGTATTATTATGTACATCTATATCAAAAACACTAGTAAACGTTTTTTTTTTTTTAATTTTTAAATTTTTTATTTCCATACTTTGTGGATCAGGCGCAAATGCAGACCCCACAATTTTAATGAACCACCGTTCTGCCAGATCAAACATACCCATTCCTGTGTTTCGATACATCTTCTATCATTATATGTAATCAGTTTTTTAAAATAGTCAACCATATAGGAGCCTATTCGTGACCAGACACACACAGACATTCAGCTTTATATTATAGATATATATATCTGGGAGAATTCCGATCAAGAAAATACCAACTTTTTTATAATGTATTTTTGTATATATGTTTGTATGTCCGGCTATATATATATATATACACACACACATGCACATAAAGTTATGAACCGTACATAGGGCCTTAGCAAAGCCGGGCTGAACTGCTAGTTTAAAAAAAAGAAATTAAAATATAACTTAACACTTCATGACAATTTCAAGAATTGCCCAATCATCAGGAATATAGTAATAAAACCACCAACTCCTCATTATATCGGCATACAAACTTCTAAGTGTTCACATGTAAAGAGAAGTCAGCAATTTTATTCATAACATTCTTATGACTGGATGATCCATGAATATGCAGTAAAGTGTAAAAGAAAAACAAAAAAAAGATGACATTATTTATTATTGCTATAAAGCTCTATCCAAAGGAATAGTGAGCCTCTTGTGCATCTTATGTCTACCATCTTAATTCAGCTATGCACATTTAAGATTTCGATTCTATGAGAACTTGTTCAATGGACAAAAGCAGATATGAACCCAATGGACTCTTCCATTGTTCCTTTTTTTTTTTTTTTTTCCTTAACTATTCTTAACTAGTTGCCTTGAAAGTCTAACTTACCTTCTAGACTTACACTGGATATGAAAAACTGTAATTTGGATCATTTTACTTTGTATATAAAGTAAAGCCAACCCCTCTCTCCTTGTAAGAACCACTGATGCTGGGTTAGCAGCAGTCATATGCAAATGACCAAGCCAGTTACACAATGTGAAAACAGAGATAAAAAGGACACGTGTGTTCAGAGAAGCAGGTATTCAAGATGTGTTTGAGACATGAGAGAGCGGAAATAGATATGTTGCACATGTGAGCGACAGGGAAAGACGTGACCTAAACATAGTTGAACAAAGAGTACCACATATTCAACACCGCAGAATCTTGTTAAACACATTGGAGTACGAGAACACTTTTAAACAAGAGACAAAGTGTTATTCTGGAAGTACGTGTAAATAAATGTCTGTTGTTTCAATTGAAAAAAAAAAGCGAGACAAATTCTTTCCTTGTCTTTGTTTCCTTGCAACTGTCCCACGTGGGTCACAAGTGTTGAAATGTACCAATACGTTACACCCTTATTTATGTTAATAAAGTTTCTTACCAAAAGGTACATAATTAAATTTGTTTCATCAGCCCTGCAAGGTAAATATTGATCCTTTATTTCAAAAATAAAAAATAAAAATGTATTTGCAATAGAGTTTAATATTTAATACTGACTAACATTTTATTTTTGGTTAATCTTCTATTATATAGTTGTCTACGTGTATGTGTGTTAGTTTGTATGTTTGGCTAAAATTAAAAAAAAAAAAACCAACAAAGTTGGTATTTTCTTGATCGGAATTGTCCCAGGAACAGATTATGTACTAACTAAAAGGAAGTAACTGATTTTATTTATCAAGGAGTTAATTCTCTTATGCTGATTCATTTATTGGGGAATCTATAAAAACGATTAGCCTGTGTGCATGTACAGAGAGAAGAATGGACTGAGTGGAGAAGAATGAGAGGGGGGGAAAGGGGGAGGGGGATCAGAGGAGGAGGAGGAGGAGGAAACAAAAAGATAGAGAAAGCAATAGAAGTTTTAATAGAAATATGTTTTACTTTTGTCCCGAGCAACGCCGGGTAGCCTTACTACAAAAGACGATGGAGGAACTTATCTCCACACCCAGAAGTCCGCTCACTGTCACCCATAACATCGTGATCAAATTTAATAATTTTTGGAAATTCACTGGCTGACCCACAGTCGACGAGGGAGAGAGAGAGAAAGGGAGAGAGAGAGAGAAAGGGAGAGAGAGAGAGAAAGGGAGAGAGAGAGAGAGAAAGGGAGAGAGAGAGAGAAAGGGAGAGAGAGAGAGAGAAAGGGAGAGAGAGAGAGAGAGAAAGGGAGAGAGAGAGAAAGAAAGGGAGAGAGAGAGAAAGAAAGGGAGAGAGAGAGAAAGAAAGGGAGAGAGAAAGAAAGGGAGAGAGAAAGAAAGGGAGAGAGAAAGAAAGGGAGAGAGAAAGAAAGGGAGAGAGAAAGAAAGGGAGAGAGAAAGAAAGGGAGAGAGAAAGAAAGGGAGAGAGAGAGAGAGAAAGAAAGGGAGAGAGAGAGAAAGAAAGGGAGAGAGAGAGAAAGAAAGGGAGAGAGAGAGAAAGAAAGGGAGAGAGAGAGAAAGAAAGGGAGAGAGAAAGATAAAGGGAGAGAGAGAGAAAGAAAGGGAGAGAGAAAGATAAAGGGAGGGAGAGAGAAAGATAAAGGGAGGGAGAGAGAAAGATAAAGGGAGGGAGAGAGAAAGATAAAGGGAGGGAGAGAGAAAGATAAAGGGAGGGAGAGAGAAAGATAAAGGGAGGGAGAGAGAAAGATAAAGATAGGGAGAGAGAAAGATAAAGATAGGGAGAGAGAAAGATAAAGGGAGAGAGAGAGAGAAAGAGAGAGAAAGAGAAAGAAAAGAGAGAGAAGGTGGAGGTAGAGAAACAGATAGAAGGGCTAAAGTAAAGAAAGAGAGGGGAGAGAAAGAATTTTAGCCACAACAGTAGCAGTGACCAATTCTGGTTGATGTAGTTAATAGCATTACCATTTCCTCAATTGGTTTGCATGCCATACTTAAAAACGGAAACTGAAATCTTAGGAAGATTTCTATCCAGTAATTATAGTGTTATATAGTTGTGGAACAGAAGAGAAATTAGCCGTTATCCTAACTATTTACAATGCCTCCCCACGAGACAGAGTTAGACACCAGGGTCCTTTTTTAACATGGAGAAAAGGTACAAAAATAAAAAATTGTCGTGAAGGACTGTTCATCCACCGAAATAGAACAAGAAATGAAAGTGCAGTATCTGAAGAACAGATGGTATTTATTTGCTCCCCCACTGAGCAAATTAGGCACAAGGCCGTTTTTAATGTGAGGTAAAAACCAGCTCCCCTAAAAGGGGTCACTCTGGTTACCAAAAATAATAATTGTCCCAGTATAGATGGTTTCCCCTCCATTGACTGGTACAAATTATCTCAAGTGCAGTATCTGCCGGAACAGATACTACACTTTGATCTTGGCCAACCTGTTATATGTCTATCTAGATATCTACCTTATATCTCGGTATGAATATCTATTTATCTTTGTATATCTATCTATCTTTATATCTCGTTATCAATATCTATTTTTTTTTTTACATAGGCGTCACCACTTATCAAGGCCAAGAGGCCACTCAAGGATAAGGATTAAAGTGTACAGCAGTCAAAAGGACAATATAGTAATTAATAGTAATGGAAGTTCGGTAAATTTGTTAACTTAAGTGGAACGGCTCATCAGAAACTTGTACACGTTGGACTTGAAGACAACCATATTATAGACAGCTGGAAAGCAGGAAAACGGAAGACAATTCCACAGGCATGCAGTTCTAAGAAAGAAGCTTTGTTCATGGAATCTATTTTTAGGTTTAGGCACAGATAAAGAGTGGGGGGAATTATTGATAATGTTTTCAGCTAGTCGAGTGTTTCTTGTGAAAGTTTGGCGAGGGGGGGACCATAGATTGAAGCTCAGTCAAACACTTTCCATGAAAATAACGATAAAGCAGAGACAAACTCGCAACATCTCTTTTGTGAGATAGAGGTTGCAGCAAAGAGAAAAGGACATCTCCCACCAGGCCACGAAGTCTATTTTGAACTCTATCAACGCAGGACAAGTCTTTTCTAGCAGCTCCTGCCTATATGTGGCAACAGTATTCCATACTTGAACGTATCTGGTTCTTATATAGATAGAGAATTGCATCAGCAGTGAGATATCTACTGGATCGATAGAAGAATCCGACCGTTTTCCAGCGGCCTTGGCAACAGATTTGATGTACATATTCCATTTAAGATCAAGAGTAAAGGTCAAGCCCAGAAGCCTGTCAAAACTTGAGGCTTCCCCAAGTCGAGAGCCATTCATTTTAATTGATGCCAGATGGGGATCAGAACGTTGATGATGTAAAGATAGCAGCTTGGTTTTAGATGCATTAAAAGTAACCAGCCACTCCTTTCCCCATTGTACAACATGATCAAGATCAGTGAAGAGAGAATCGGAGAGAACTTTGTTTACTGCCTTAGATGTGCTACCATAGATGGTAGTGTCGTCAGCAAAAATGTCTACGAATGATGTAAGGATGTGATTTGGAAGATCATTAATGTAGATCAGGAAAAGAGTTGGGCCCAGGATCGACCCCTGAGGGACTCCAGCATTAATACTGTGAGTTTCTGATTTTTGCCCATCAACTACTACTCTTCTGAACCTATCAGAGAGAAATGATTTAATAATTGAAAAGACATTTCCAGCTATACCATAGCTGGAGATCTTGTGAAGTAAACCTTTATGCCATACCCTATCAAAGGCTTTTGATATGTCAAGAGCAATTGCCCTAGAAAGGTTGCCTCTGTCGAGAGATTTTCTAATCCTATGAGATATAACTGTAAGCACATCTGCTGTAGATCTAGCAGAACGGAAACCATATTGTATGTCACTAAGAAGGTTATTTTTGCTGAGATGGTTGATTACTTCTCTATTTAACTTTGATTCCAGCAACTTACTCATGACGCACAGGAGATTTATTGGCCTGTACTGAGAGGGGGATGAACGATCGCCTGAATTCTTAAATACAGGGCATACTGATGAGATTTTCCAGGGTGATAGGAAGCAATTCCCCTTAAGACAATGTTTAAACAGTTTTGTAAGTATGGGCGCTAGTTCTGGTTGAAGTTTTTTGAGTACTATAATTGGAATACCGTCAGGGCTGGTTGCTTTACTGGAATCAAGGTTTTTGATTAGCTTGGCAACATCACATACAGATATTTGTATATCACATAGCGTGTTTTTTGATAATGGAGAAAATATTGGGGGTTGGCTGCTTTTGTCGCAAAGGGTAGAATTAGCTGCAAAGTTCTTGGCAAAGAGTTTGGCTTTGTCTGATGCTGACGAGATTAACTCAGGTCCATTGATGATAGTTGGGATAGAGCACACGCTTCTGTTCAGGATTCTGTTTGCTATTTGCCAAAACTGGTGGGAACCAAGCCACTGCTCAACTACTTTGGACTTGATGGACTGAGCATTTAACTCTCTTGCATTCTTTATTACTTTCTTACAATGGTTGCTGGCAGTCCTGAAAGCGGCTTTAGTTTCCATACATCTATTACGTTGGAAGCAGTGGAAAAAGTGATTTCTGTGCACAATAGCAGCAGCACATTCTGGAGAAAACCATGGCTGTCTGTTTGGTTTTTGCTGGAACTTTTTTGAGGGTATGAAATGGTCTATACCTACCATTAACCATTCCGTCAGGTCTGAGACTATAGATGACACATCCTTTTTAAACATGGAACGCAGAGGAAGATCCGATATAAATGTACGGAAACTATCCCAGTCAGCCATAGTGTATCGATATACCGTACGATGGAGAGGTACGTCTGAGGACTTATTACATTTCATTTTTATCTTAATTGATACAACTGAGTGGTCGGAAGATCCAAGAGGAGACAGAACGGAAACTGAACATAGTTCAGGGCAAGTTGTGAGAAAAAGGTCAAGGAGACTCGCATACTGGCCGTCATTGTCAGGCACACAGGTTGGTTCGTGAACAATCTGAGTGAGGTCATAAGCAATGGAAAAATCATGACAGAACCTCCCCTCATCATCGGTCTTGTTTGAGTGGGTCAACCATTCCACATTATGAACATTGAAGTCTCCACATACGTGAATGTTGGCTGAAGGATAAGCTGATAGAACTTGGTCAATTTTCTCAGATATGCTTTTAAAGATAGTAACTCCGCTGTTATGGGGCCGATAGAGAGTAAATATAAATGCGGTAGTGTGAGCTAATGCAACCCGGAAGCACATATAGGGTAAGTTAGGATCTTCTCTGGAGATGTCCCTACCACATGGAAAGCCATCTTTAATATAGGCACATATTCCATGCCCATGGCGATCTTGGAGATCAGTTTATCTTTGTATCTATCTATCTATCTTTATCTTGTTATCAATATCTATTTATCTTTGTATCTATCTACCTTTATATCTCGTTATTTTTCAATCAAATCGATTGATTGTCTGCTCTAGTTAGGGACACCTTCTTTGCCCTGTACCAGGAGGAAGGTTCACATGCCTCTCCACAGTGACTTAGTCCACAATACAGTGTTGTCTACATTGCACTGTAGAGAATCTACTGTTGATTTGATAAAATTATCTGCAAATAATGGCTTGAATTAAAGTTTTAAATGCCAAAGTCAAGTATCATGGTTCAATTGTGCTCTAAGCAGAAGCATTAATTTTGAAAGCGCCCCTGTCTTATTAAAGAATCTACAGTTGATTTTATAGACCGGGCTTTTTTTGCTTGTGCAGTAATAAAACTTCTCAAATGCACTTTGCAATGTTAGGTTGTATAAAAATGTTAACTTTGATCAAAATCGGACTTCCCTTTTTAACAGATTTTTTTCAACTATCAATTTTCAATGCTTATTGGATGCATTCGGATAAAAAAAAATACTATGTAAGAACACTCTCAGATACATCAAGTTTCTTCCATTTTTAAAAAGTCGGCCCAGCTGTTTCCAAGTCCATAGGGAATGAACCCACACACAAAAGAACTTTGTGTGTGTGTGTGTGTGTGTGTGTGTGTGTGTGTACAAAAAAATCTATATATATAAAAGCGAAAATGTATGTATGTGTGTTCGCTTTTTCTGTATGTGTACAAAAGGCTTTTTTCAGAGAAGCGGTCGCTCGCTTCACAACTTTTAAAAACTTTTTATATCACATATAAATCGTAATATCTCACAGTTAACAACGAAGCTCACCTGTCTATTTAATTTGCTCGATTTCGGGAAGATAAATATTCAACATTTGTCGCTCGCCGCATGTGGGTTAGTCTTTTTCCTATAACATCTTGGGAAAATAAAAATTAAAAAAAGCGTTCCGCAGTAAATGAAATACTATCCTGCAGTCAAACTTGACCTCATTAACTCATTAAAACGGGCACCTGCCAAATCCAAGTAATTAAATAAATTCAAACGTGTTTCCGTTAGCATCTCGCGGTGGGGCAATGGTTAACATCACACTTTTTTTTTTTTTTTCACACTTTAATTTACAACTTTGCCTCAATGGTTCGGGTTCGATCCTCATACTTACCTTTTTTTTTTTTAACCCCCACCCCCAGAGTTTCCACACACACCTCCAAACACCTGGGCAACGCCAGGTACCCCTCGCTAGTAATTTTTAAAACCCAAATACTATGATAAAAGATTTATTTCATTTATTTTGTTTTTTTTATTGTTAATGCCAGTGGTAGCCTGGTGTCAAATGTCTTATGTCTGGTGACGTGTATAATAATAACAGATCCAATATTTCTGCACTGAAAAGCACCACAGAAAATATAATATATTTTATTCATATAATATGTAATATTAATAAATTTTCAATTGATCTGACATCAAGGGAGATCAGCTATATAACTTGAGCTCCTTCAGCTATAACCGAAACCAAAACTTATGAAAAATTTTTAGTAAAATTATTTATTAAAAAGAAATCAGATGACTTGAGTGCGTGCCATCAGCTATAATCAAAACGGAAACCAAAACTTATTAAGAATTCTTGATAAAATTATGTATTACAAGAAATGGAAGGTCATAACAATTACTCGGAAAAAAAAAGATGTGTGACACAGAAAATAACACACCCGCTATTGTATTGATTTATAGACCAGCAGGACCTGTAGAAATTCCACAGGTGACTCATTCATATGTAATATATTGATTTTAGCATTCTGTAGATGTTCAGAGTAAATGGTGACACACTGATATTTCTTTTTGGTCAAACTGCAAAAGTATTTATCTAAGTTAGCACGAACGCCCGGTAAAGCCCGGTTGTAAAGGACACTTTTTTTTTTTTTCTTTTTTTTTTTACATAGGCATCACCACATTATCAAGGCCAAGAGGCCACTCAAGGATAAGGGTTAAAGAGTGTACAGTAGAAATTGGACAATATAATAATCATTAGTAATGAAAATTTGGTAAATTTGATGACTTATATGGAACGGCTCATCAAGAACTTATTTACGTTAGACTTGAAGACAACCATATTGTAGTCAGCCGGAAAGCAGGAAAACGGAAGACAATTCCACAGGCGTGCAGTTCTAAGAAAGAAGCTTTGTTCATGGAATCTACGTTTAGGTTTAGGCACAGATAAATATGATATTTTAATTCATGCAGATTTCGTATGTATTATTATAGAGTTAATTTTCTACCGATTTTTATGTGTTATAATTGCAATTTCAAAAATAAAAAGATATATCCATATATATATATATATATATATATATATATATATATATATATATATATATATATAACTTGAGTGCCTTCAGCCATAATCGAAACCAAAACTTATGAAGAATTCTTGGTAAAATTATTTATGACAAGAAATAGAAGAACATAACAATTAAACGACCCGGATGTAAGTGTGACGCACAAAATAACACACACGTTATCGTACGAATTTACAGATTATATGTAATATTAATATATTTTCAATTCATCTGACATCAAGGGAGATCAGCTATTATCAGCATTTGTCGTTATAACTCGACAATAAAGAAAAAAAGAAAATGTCTATAACTCACTGAGAAAGGTTGGAGTCAACCGAAATATTTGATTTAAATTGTGTTCAGTTTTAAAAAAATAAAAAAAAATTAAAAAAAACTTATCAAATTTGGTTTCAAAATTCATCCTATATCTTTACAAAGCCACAATTCGCCCATACATGAATGAGTATTGCCACATCTGAGCTGCTGCGTCTACCATTAGTCTTTCACTCTTAGACAAGGTTCACAAAAGAGTCCTATCTAATAGGTCCTGCACTATCATACAAGCTCCAATTTCTGTCCCATCACCACACTGTAGCATCACTGTTTTACAAGTACTTAAATGGAATGTGCTCTGATGAACTTATACTTTCTCGGTGTACATACTCCCAACTAACCCGACAAGCAGCAAAATCACGCCCCTTCACTGTTGAGGTCCCTAGATGCCAGAAAGCCTTCTAATCTAATAGTTTCTTGCTTCAGACGGCTAAACTTTGGAATTCCCTTCATATACCAGACGTTTACCACTCAGCTCTTCTTAGCCTCCTAAACATGATCTCAAATAGTAGCTTCTTATGTTCCATGTGGCAATATGCCTTGTTTGGAGTGAAAAGAGTAAAAAGTAATTTTAATTCTGCAGTGCTTTTCAATGTAGAAATACTGGATCTGTTGCATGCATATATATATCTATATATCTATAAAAGTGAACGTGTCTGTCTGTCTGTATGTCTGTGTGTCTGTGTACATTTCCCTACGCAATAACTCTGTCAATTTTTAGTCTATAGACTCGAAATTTGAAATACCGGGTACTGAGATTTGGGAAAATCGATGTGACGGGTGTCAGCCAGAAATTTGGCTGTTAAGGGGTCAAATTTCAATGATTTGACCTTTAAGAACTCTACCAAACTCCTCCGACAATTTTGGGTCTAGACACTTGAAATTTTAGATTTAGGTTCCTTGAACCTGGATCTAACTTAATAAAGTGATTTGAGCCCGAAACAATAAATTTTAAGGGGTCATAATAGGGGTCAAAGTTTTAAAAGATTAACTATTTTTTTTTTTGCTTTTTTTGCACAGCATACACCTCCAAACACCCGAGCAACGCCGGGCACCCCTGCTAGTAAATATATAAAGTAGACCTAATTTTCTTGCTTCATGCCTTCTGTAAGTGATTATTATATTGGTGTATTGGGATTTGTTTAATATAAAAACAGGAAGTTTCTGAGTATTTATGCAAATGTTCTTAAAAAGAAAAAATCTGCATATTTCTGTCTGGTGTTCTAATTAGGACTCGATTCAGGTGTATCAAAGTGTAGTATCTGTTCTTCAGATGCGGCACTTCCATTTCTCATTCTCTTTCAGTGGAGGAGAAATCCTTCACGACTGAGGCAATTTTTATTTTTGTACCTTTTCTCCACGTTAAAAAACGATCCTGGTGTCTAACTCTGCCCCGTGGGGAGGCATTGTAAATAGGTACTGTTTAGGAGAAGGAAGAGGAGGGGGTAAACATTAGGATGTTTTTTTGGTGGTGATAAAGGTTTGTATTGTTCAATATCTTAATCTGTAGATCTCATTAGCAAATTTTTGAGATAAGGATTGGTTATTTATATTATTAAGAGTTATTTTCACAATGTTTCGGTCTCCATCCTTCTTCAAATATATCTTGTCAAACTCTGGAACGTTTCTATTGAAATCTGAAGGTGTGTGTTTAAAAAAAAAAAAAAAAGTGGTAGTAGGTAGGCAGGCTTGAACCCGTACCGCGAAAGAGGAAAAGAATGGGGAAAAAAAAGTGATGTCTTTGCCGTTGCATTCATTGCAAAACAGGAAGTGGCAAAGGTTTAAATTAAGGCTAGTCAACTGAAAAGAAAGAATGAATTTCGAAAATATCAGCGATAAAAACGACCCTTCCTTGTAGAAAAGTGTCCAGCTGAGGGTGAACGAATTAATGTTTTTAGCCATTTTTTCGATATTTGTCATCCGAAGGGTTGAGCTTCAAAATGATACCGATTTCATGAAAATCCATCGCCTCTGTCGAAAGTTTTAGGCAGACATACAAACATACATACATCATACATTTAAACAGACAGGTGAGATTTTTATAATAGACTAGCGGGGGTACCCGGCGATCCCCAGGTGTTTTGAGGTAAATAAAAACTCCGGGAAGGGGGGGGGGTAAAATAATTTTTTAAAAAAAAACAGTTTTGGTAGGCGAAGTTGGAAATTAAAGTGTGAAAAAAAAGCGTGCGACGTTAACCATTGGCCCACCGTGAGATACTAACAGAAACACGTTTGAATTTATTGAATTACTTAGATTTGGCAGGTGCACGTTTTAATGACTTAATGAGGTCAACTTTGACTGCGGGATAGTATTCCATTTACTGCGGGAATGCTTTTTTAAAATTTTTTTTTCCCAAGATGTTGGGGAGGGGGGAATACCAGCTCCCCTTGTCCAATTTGAATAGCAATTGTTTGATATAAGGAAAATATTTCCCCATTGATCAAATCTGATTGCTTTCGGACATTTTCGGCGATCGAGACCGGAAAAATACCACCATAATTAGTGTCGCTTTTATTATAGGAAACAGCCTAATATACATGTGGCGAGTGACAAATGTTGAATATTTATCTACCCGAAGTCGAGCAAATTAAATAGACAGGCGAGCTCCGTTGTTAACTCGGAGATATTATGATTTATATGTGATATAAAAAGTTTTAAGAAGTTGCGAACCGACCGACCGCTTCTCTGAAAAAAGCCTTTCTTGGACATACACAAAAAGCGAACATACATACACACATTTTCGCTTTTATATATATAGAAGGATTCCTAGAGTTTGACATAAGGATTCCTAGAGTTTGACATAAGGATTCCTAGAGTTTGACAAGATACATTTGAAGGTCGGAGGTTACATTAGCCGAAACATTGAGAAAATAACAGTCAAGATAAGAACAATACTCAAATAATACAAATCTTTAGATCTTATTTGTCTCCGTGCACACTGGATGATCTCATTGCTTCGTAACATCATCCATTGAAACAAACCGTGCCCAGTGGATATCATCACAAAAGTATGACACCATCCATCAAATCAGAGAAAGATATCCTTTATGATGTTCTATCTAGATATACTATGTTCGGGGGGGGGGCATAGGAAATCCTTTATTATCTAGACATGTAAAAAAATCTTTGGATCACAGATTATCTACAAGACGAACCGTCTAAATAACTAGCAATCTATTACAATATTAAAACTCGATATTTCTTGCTTGCTGGTTTGCACATTGAATATTTGAATAGTATGAGGAAGGGTGAATGAGACGAGGAGTGGTGAGTGAAGGGCCTCAACAGAGAGAAGTCATAGTAGCAGAGGAGAATAAGACTAGGATATAAATAAATAACGTAAATAAAGAAGGTAATAGATGAAGAATAAGAAAATGGAGCAACTAAAGAAACTCTGCCTGTCTATGGAACCACTGAACTGCTTTCCAGCTGACTATAGCATGATTATTTTCAAGTCTAATATAAACAAGTTCTTGTTGAGTCATTCTTTTAAATAATAAAATTCTACCCAATTTCCACCACTACCAATCATCACTGTGTTGTCTCACTGATCACCTTACCTTTATCCTCGAGTGGCCTTTTGGGCCTTGATAAACAATGACTCCCTTGCAAAAAATAAAATAAAATAAAAATTAAAATATTAAATGCCACTAGGTTTAAAGTTTTCTATAGATATAATATTATATTTTTTGTCCATACTTGTGCAGAGCAGGAATCATGTTATCGTTGGCATATTCTGGGCAGGTTATGTAAACTAACAGAAGGTGCCAAGGCACCTAGCCAATGAAATTGCAGCAGCTGATAATTGGCAAATGTTATCTTTTGTTAAATTTTTTACGATATTTTTTATTTAATTAAATTGTTAGGTGAAAGCACAGAATAATTAAAAAGGTTCCCCCTCCTCTCTCATGCTAAAAATGGCTTTCTAAATAATCTATATATTAATATGATAACGTGATTGTTCTTTTGTGTGTCACACTTAAATTTTTTTTTTTTCTTCAGAGTGACTGTCGTTTAATTGTCATGACCTTATGGCACGTAGGTCCTATATTTTTTTTTATAAGTAATTTAACTAAGAATTCTTCATAAGTTTTGGTTTCGATTCAAGCTGATGCGCCCAAATCATATGGATATATTCTTTTTTTATTTTTAAAATCACAACTTTATAATATATAAGTATTGATTAAAAAAAAAAAAATTGACTCTACAATGATATATATATATATATATATATATATATATATAACAAACTCTGCATGAATTAAAATATCATATTTAAGCAGCTTATGTATGGCCGGATTACGCTGGACGTCCCTGCTAGTTTAGATAAATACTTTTGCAGTTTTAACAAAAAAAGCTACAATAATATCAGGGTGTCTCCATTTACGCCGAAAACACACAGAATGCCAACATCAATATATTATAAATGAAAGAGCCCACCGTGGAATTTCTACAGGCCCCACTAGTAAAGTTATTATTTCAGCACGATGTGTAAACTTCATATGTACTATTTCAATTAAGATTACGTTTTATCTTTAATTTTTAACTGTTTGCTAGATTTTTAAACATTGGCCATGATTTTTACAACAAAAAAAGTTTTTGTTCGACACCTTCCGACAGTTTACATAACCTGCTCAGGATATGCTGCCGATGACATGGTTCGATATTCTGCAAAATAAACATTATTTTATATTTGAAAACACCTTGATTGAAATGGATCATGTTTTAATTTGTACATTTTAGTAAACCAAACAACGTTATAAAATACTAGCAGGTCGCCTGGCGTTGCTCGGTCGTAAGATACACATAAATATGATATTTTAATTCATGCAAATTGCATATTTATTATTATCGAGTATTATATTGATCAAAACTAAAAAAATATATATATGACTAAGGTGCCATCGGCTAAAATCGAAATGAAAACATGCAACTTTCCGTCCTCATTTCTTAGCCTCTGAGCCACACTCATACGCATATTATACATAAACTCATCTGTCATCCCTTTTTTAAAAAATGGAATCGTCCAATTGTTGAAGATAAGATTCAAGCAAGGACAGACGGTCCACAGAGTTTTCGATTTTATTAAATGATAAAAATCATGTTAATTTTTTTCGGAAACTTTCAGTGTAAGACACTTTTCCCACAGAAAAATGTTGATAATTTTTTTTTTCTCTTCATTTTGCCAATGACATTAATCGCAAATGGTCAGCCCCTCACGGAGAGAGAGAAAGATACGTCCGGTGTTATTGGCTCCCGTAGTCAATCTGAAATCAATATGCGTTTGCATGCTTGTAAAATAAAAAATAAATAATAATTTTAATCATTATATATAATATTTTATAATACTATTAGCACTGTAGAACACAGTTAAATGGTTACCAGGCCTTTTATAGGTATCACCTTGCTGTGACAGCACTGTCGGTCTTAATTACTGTTTTTATCACTAGAGCTATGAATATTGTTTTAACTCTCGAGTATATATCCGACACAGACAATCAACCGAGAACAACATCACTCTATATAAGAGCATATAAGGTGTCAACAGATACACACTCGAGAGTCACAACAATGAAAAGAATATGCTGTTGTCATAGCCCCATTTATCACACACATCCAATAGAACAAAAATGGTTGGTCTCTGCTATTTTTTAGAAGGTGGCGATGATTATTGTCTCTTTCTGAAAGTCACCTTATGAATTCGTAAATCACCATTACTTGAAGGCCAAAGATGAAAGAAAAAAAAAAAGAAAGAAAAAAAGAGAAATGGACACAAAAGCACAAGGTTTATTTTTATAGAAAGGTTTAGGTTCGATTCCCACTAGGTCTATCTGGCATTTGTTTATATGGTTTATATAGTTTTCCCCAGAACACTTAATTTATGGAGAGAAGAGAAAAAAAAAAAAAAAATGGAGAGAGGGAGGGAAAACAAGTTTAGTACATTATATAAATTAGTGGAAGCATTTATGAGATTATGTATACTAGCAGGCTACCCAGCATTGCCTGGTCGTAAAATATGCATAACTATTACATTTTAACTCATATAGAAACTGACATGTGCAACCGAGTATTATGTTTTTTCTAAACAGTTCAATTCTTGTAAGTAAAAAAAAATCCTTGAGCCGAAATTGAAACCAAAACCTAAAGACAGTGAATCAAGTACGATAACCATTAGGCCAGTTTGCCACAGCTTTAAAAAAGTATTTTCAAACCTACTTATTCTTAATATAAGGAATCATGTGAATGATTGACAAGCAGATAAAAATCCGATTACCCTCCCCATATACCAATTTTTAAATTTTGACTCCTTAGCAGTACTTTTTTTTCCGGATGAAAACTGATTAAAAAGTTTTCCACATATCTGAATACCCTATATACCAAATTTCAAGTCTGTAGATCAAAAATTTGTTGAGTATATAGGTTGAGAATTGTCCTCGCACACACATTCTCGCTTTTATAAATATATAGATAGTATTGTTGGGATGATTAATCGGAATCCGAACTTTTTGGGGTATCGGATTTGGAAAAATTTGTATTGATTTTCCGATGCCAAAAACGATTCCTTTAATTATCTCTTTTTTATTTGATTTTATTTAAAACAAACTCTTCTACAGCTGGTAGTAATTAGAAAACAATAAATATTTATTGATTTTAAACGACCAATCAATTTTAAATGACCAATCAATTTTAAACTACCAATCAATTTTAAACGACCAATCAATTTTAAACTACCAATCAATTTTAAACGACCAATCAATTTTAAACGACCAATCAATTTTAAACTACCAATCAATTTTAAACTACCAATCAATTTTAAACTACCAATCAATTTTAAACGACCAATCAATTTTAAACCACCAATCAATTTTAAACCACCAATCAATTTTAAACGACCAATCAATTTTAAACTACCAATCAAACTAAAATCTATAGATCACCCCCACAAGTGCATTTTCACATTTCAGAAAATATCTGCAAACTTAACATGTGTTTTTACGGTAATCAGAAAAAATAACTTTATTGTAAATATTTAGAGATTTATAAAGAATCAGAATCAGGGAAAAATATTGGAATCATCACTGATAGATTTGATTTTCTAAAATTAACCTTACGAAATAATGTTTCTAAAGTTGTGACCAAACATCTATTCGAATTATATTCTGCTTAAATAATTGCTCATTTAATTTATGCTTCACACATTTTTTTTTTTTTGAGATGATTTGTCCATACATTTGAATAAGAGTTTCTGTCTATTCGTCAATCTGTCACTTTTAGACTTTCAAACTCAGGTGTGAAAAATCTTTGTCGCTAGATGCACTAACCTTATGCATGCATACAGATTCAACGGCCTCATCTCACTTTTTGTCTCATTTTACTTCAGTCAAACTTGTCAAAAATCAACAAGCCGCCTTCCGAGGAACTAACACTTGATCTCTATATTCGAATAATCTATTAAAGTTTTCCTTTACCTCTCAAATGTTGAGTTAGTAAAGAAGTCAAGAAAATTACTTTTCCTCTCCCCCAATTGATCGTTTAAATGTGTTACATCTTTCTTGTGATCTCTTGGTCTTACTGGATTCCAGGACAAGAATTCATTTAGGCTAGTGAAGTATCCATCTTCGTCTTGTTACTCAAGGTAACATCACTTGAAGAAGCTGCACCATTCCTGGTGGGTTATCCATATTAAAGATATCTTATTTGAGCCACGCATACCATGCGATTTTGAATATTTAGTCCCGGTTTACTTCTAGGGAAAAGCATCCTCATACCAGGTTGTTCTAGCAAACCCCTGTACAGAGAAACCTTAGACACTCGAGGATAGTGTCTAGAAGGCATTCAAGTTCTCTCCAGAAGGCATTTGTTTTCAGGAAGAACTGAAACATGTCTAATGAATTTATCAGGTCTAAATAAAGATACGGTCATTGGATTATGTTTTCCTATTGTCTATTATTTACACACACACACACACACACGTTATGTGTATATATGTGTGTATATATATATAATGCTCCTAGTCTTGAGTTGAGCATATTGGGAAGTGATACACGAATTACCATTAGCATATAAGTGACGCTCTTTGTGTAAACAAATCGAGCGGAAGTATTTCGGACGATGTCAAAACATCGTTAAACTCACTACTCGCCCAGCAGCCGCCAATAGTGTAATGGTTAGGAGCCTTGACTGTCGTACAGACGGTCGGGTTTCAATCCTGGCTTGAGGTAGTTACCTGTCTAGCCGCACTGATGAGCTGTGAAACAGCGAAACAGTACTGTATGTGGATGACTAATATACATATATATATATATATATATATATCAGTCTGTTTGTCCATTCCACATTTTCTTTATGAGAGCATATAAAATATATAACCCTACAAGATCTGATACCCTTCAATGAATCCAGAGTCAATTCAAAGGAATTTGTCATTTTTATTTTTATCCATTGATCATTATTTATTACAATAGAAAAATGCGAGCATGAAAAGTAATATGGTTAAGCTTAAACATGGAAAAGTAAAGGACTAGTTGTTAAAATTGGAAAAGAAAAGGACAAGATATTCTAGTAAAAAATATGATAAATTTATAACTTAAAATATTGCAGCATTAAGAATTGATTATATAATGTTATAAATTGAATTTAAAAAAAATTCCATATTACTTTTCATGCTCGCATTTTTCTAGTGTAATCCATGATTTTTCCAGGCTTCCAATAAATTCATTTGTTCTTTGTTTAATTTCAGTCTTATTTTTTTGCCCCCATAAACACATGTAATAATAATGTATGGCACTCATCTGCTTTCAATAAAATCACCCCAATTATCTCCCTTTCATACTTTCATTCTGTTTCACTTGTTACTTCTCTTTTTGAGACAGCAGTGCATTACTAGCAACAGTAGTCACTGAAACTACGTTATTTCTATGGAAACCAGTTATAAAAAGCGTCGCTCACTTCCTTACATACTTTTATGATTTTGAACACCAGAAAATTCATCATAACTTTTGTTTTACTAAACGAAAATTGAAAATTTATTTTTCACAATATAGCTGAAAAGGTGATCTATAAACTGTAATAATTATTTGAAATTTGGTCGAAATTTGAGCGAGCAGTGAAGCTTTAAAGCAGTTCTAAATGACTAAAACTGCCACTTAACCATATATTCAAACACAATATTTATTGGTATATATATCTCGGCAAACTCTAGAGTGATGTTGAAGAGTTCTTCAGATATAGATGGATAAAAATCCACAATGTCAAATTGTAGGACAGTGCAGTTGATATTTTCAATATCATTAAACCAAGTAATTGCTTCAGTAATATGGATCCACTAGTTTAATTCTAGGTCTTTTATTTGCTTAATAATTTTAAAAAGGATTGTTTTTACAAATTCTTCCTATTTGGGATTTGATCAGATTAATTAAGTGTTAGGGTTATTGGTAAAATTACTTTTGTGATCTTTAAATAAGATATAGGCCTCCTTAGGTTTAATTTACTAACTATGTCACTAATTTTTAGTCTATCAGTTATTTGTTTACTTTCAGCATTTATTATTTCTATTATTATACTAGCATTTCAGCCCGGCGTTGCCCAGGTGTTTGAGGTGTATGTTGAGCAAAACAAAAAAAAAAACAAAAAAAAAACAAGAAAAAAAAAAAACTGTCAATTTATTTTTAACTTTGACCCCTATTATAACCCCTTAAAATTTATTGTTTAGAGCTCAAATAAAGTTATTAAGTTAGATCCATGTCCAAGGAATCTATATCTAAAATTTCAAGTGTTTAGACCCAAAATTGTAGGAGTTTGGTAGAGTTCTCAACTTTGACCCCTTAATCGCCAAATTTCTGTCCGAAAACCAATCACATCGATTTTCCCAAATCTCAGTACCCTGTATATCAAATTTCGAATCTGTAGGCTTAAAATTGACAGAGTTATTGCATAGGGAAATGTACACAGACACATTCACTTTTATATATATATATATATATATATATATATATATATATATATATATATATATATTGTAATGCTTTCTGTGATTATTTTGTAATACACTTGTTTATTTTGTTTTAAATTCTTAGCTTTACTTACTTTTACCAAAACTTTGCTAGAGTTGTTTATGTTTCTAACGATGTTGTGTAATTGTTTTTGGAAATCATGTTTTTGTGAAACTCTACGTCTTTAATTACATTTAATGGATCATTTTCAAAGTTATCATGAATTCTATTAGTTATACATCTTTTACGCTTTTAAATTCCATAGAATTCTTTTACATCTTGGTGTTCATGTTTATTAAGGAAGAAGTGTGTTCGCTACCATATTCAGCAAATTACTTGCACATTTTTTTTTTTAATTAATTTAATAATGTATCCATGCTTGCTAGATCTTGTGATGTTTCTAAGTTAATTCTTTCCATATTTTTTTTCAAATGGTGAAATAAATTCTTACATATACCCAATTATTATCATTATCTATATGATAGCGTGTGTGTCATTTATTTTGTGTGTCACGCTTGCATCCGAGTGACTGTCATTTAATTGTTATAGACTTCCATTTCTTGTAATAAATAATTTTACCAAGAATTCTCCATAAGTTTTGGTTTCGGTGATAGCTGAAGGAACTCAAGTTATATAAGTTTTGGTTTCGATTCAAGCTAATGCACCAAAGCCATATGGATATATTTTTTATTTTTGAAATCACAACGTTATCGATAGAACTATAATATATACAAAATCTGCAAGAATTAAAATATCATATTTAAGTGTATTTTACAACCGGACTATGCTTGGCGTCCCTGCTAGTTTAGATAAATACTTTTGCAGTTTTAACAAAAGAGCTACAATAATATCAGAACGTCTCCATTTACACTGAACATCTACAGAATGCCAACATCAATGTATTACATATGAATGAGTCCCCTATGGAATTTCCACAGGTCCGCTAGTTGTTATTATTATTATGTATCCACATGTATTTATCTTAATAGTGCTCAATATATAACAGACCACAGACGCATGTATGGTAGCCCTATGTAAATGACCAAGCCCTGGGCAAAGTGACATCACAGCAAAAAAAAAAAAAAAAAAATTATAAAAAGAAAAATATTATATAAAGAATATGTGCACAGACCAAGGATCAGGATTGCATTCAAGAGGATAGGGATAGATGTGTGGGCCGAGAACGACAGTTTTAAAAAGGAACGAAACCTTATTCAGGAAAGTACCTGGAAGTAAATATTGTTTTAATAGGATAAAGTAAGTCACATTTTTCCTCATCGTTGATTTTTGCGACAGAGTCTACAACATGTTTGGCCCCTACATGTTAACATGTGTGTAATATACGAGTAGAGTTTGAAAGCTATAAAAATCTGACAGCTGTACTCCATCTTAGTACTCCATCTTAGGATGTATCTGGTTTATATACAGGTAGAGAATTGCATCAAGAGTGAGGTACTTGCTGGAACATTAGAATGATAGAACTGTTTTTTCAACAGCTGCGGTAACAGATTCAATGCAAGTTTTCCATTTCAGGTTTGGGAGGAAAGTCAACCATAAACGCTCATCAATGAAGAGAAGGGGGGGGGGTCCTCGAGGAGAGAATCATTCATTTTCAATGGAAATAAGTGAGAATCTGAGTGTTCATGGTGAAGAGAAAGAATAATGGTTTTAGAGGCTTTAAAAGTAATAAGCCACTTCTCCACCCTCCCATTGCACCACAGGCTCCAAATCAGAAGAGGGAAAGTCAGAAAAATCTTGATCATAAATACTAGCCTATTGGTTTAATTCTAGGTCTTTTTTTCCTGTGACAGGCATGCGTGAACGCTTTGTGCATGCTTTCACCAGACACCCCTTAAAATACTAGAATTCACTCACCCAAGAGCTATATTATTCGAGAATAATTTCTCAGGTTGCTCTAAGTTTGTGTCGGTCCTAGATATGACCTTAAACTATATCTGATGATGAGGCCCAAGCTTGCAGGCTTTGGGGTGTGCGGAGTCACCCTTTAATTACCATTGCTCCCAGGTCCACTTTGACCCGGAGTGGTAGTACCTGTTAGGGTCCCAACTATGGGTTAAATAGAAAAATGACTTAAAAAAATATATATATTCTATGAAAAAAATTTTCTTCAAAATAACTGGCATTAAATAACCTGAAAAGGGTTGATATGCCATAAAAACAAAAACAACCAATCAACTAATTTTGTGTCGGGTTCGTTCATAATTATCAATGTTATTTTTCAAGTACTTGTTGGGTCATATTGGTGTTACTGTTCTAGTCTGGGTTGGGTCATATTGTTGTGCTGTGGCTGTCTGTATAACAGGGAGGGGTTGAATCTTATATATATTTATATAGTTTCTATTATCATTTAGTGTATGATTATATACATGTGTATATACATTTGTTCATCTATGACCATTTAGCGTTGTGATCACCTAATCTAGTGTTCGTTGTGTGTGTATGTACATTTAAACACAGTTCATGATGGAACAATAATATATATAAATACCTTTACAACACAAATGACCAATAACACTTGTTTGGGGTTTCAACAACTGACCAATCAGGAAATATATTTGGTTCAACTCTGGTCTTGGTTTGACAGAAAAGCTGCAATGGAAATTTTCCAAGAACTACAGAGCTTTGGGTTTTATTTTCAGCAACATTTTATTCCAGAGTGTTTCTTTTCCCTCTTGGAAAGTTGCGCACTGATTCTAGGGTTTTACATTTGATAGGCATTGAATCCCTCACTCCCCAGATGCTTTGAGCCATTCAACCAGTTGGCTCAACTATCTCCTTCAAACTTTAAGCACCAACTAATTCCCACATATCCCAAAAAGACCATCTCCCCCTCTAAGTGAACACATTAGTATATGTCACTAAGATAATCACCTGATGGTTTTACATGTCATTATTTCTAAACTGTTATGATAACATTTTTAAGTAACATTCCTAAATTAATGTAAATAAATATTTTGATTATTCTAAAACATTCTGGCTGACAAAACTTTTTGGCTTGAATAATCATAATCACTGACCAGCACACCTTCGGTATTGCCCGGTCAATATCTTACAATACCAGCAATGCTGTTGAGTTTGGGTCGACACAAGTTCTGTTCAGAGTCAAGAGTTCTCTTACTTTTATTGACACTCGTTTGATTGTTAATTCCTGAAAGGATTATTTTACTATTGTTTATGAATTTCCAAAGCAACATAGTTTCCACAAAGAGAGATATCGAAATTTGCATTTCAAAAGCATGGGTCGCATTGGATGGGCTGCGTTCAGTATGGACTTCAAGGCTAACTGACAAACTGAGAAGGCAGTTCTTCAGGGCAGTGGTAGAGTCTACAGCCTGGACACTCGCCGAAAGATTGGAAAAAAAAAACTAGACGGCACATACACCCATATCCTACGAACAGTATTAAATATATTTTGGCAAAATCATCCCACGAAGCAGTAACTTTATGGCAAACTACCTGCCATATCTAATACCATACAATTTGCCAGTCACAGTCTGAGAAGCAAGCATGAATTGGTGAGTGATGTATTGCTATAGACTCCACGACACGGACGCGCAAGCAAAGGACGACCTAGATCCACGTACATCCAGCAAATAGCATACGGTGCCAACTGTGAACCTGAAAATCTGAGGTAACTGATGGAAGACAGGAAACTCTGGAGAGGAAGAGTCACATTGGTCCGGGCAAGGAACTCATCCTGATGATGATGATGATGATGATGATAAATAAGGTCACATAATAATAATGTGTCATGGGTACGTTTCGTATATTAATATGCATTTTTCGTTAATTCACAAAAAAAAAAAAAAAAAAAAAACTTTTCAATTAGTTTCCATTGTCATAAGTGTCATCAAATTTAAATTTTTTTTTTTTTGTACAAGGGAGTCACCACTTATCAAGGTCACTCAAAGATGAGAGAGAGAGAACGGAGACAAGTTGAAAGAGATACAAAGAAGGAAAACAAATAAATACACATACGTTACATATTTGTTCATCCATATATTTGATTTTAGTTAGTTTCCATAGCAACTAGGCATGGCAGTGGCTAAGATCAGGCATGCATGACGATAGATAGAAAAGCTAAAACAGACAGAGGAAGGAAGAAAAATTATTAATATATGAGAAAAGGTTAAGAAGAAAAAAAAATGCATGTTATATCAGTCCGGAGAGAAGGGGGGGGGGGCATATCACCTGATAAGAGAAAAATAGACATGTTTTAGAGAATGTAAACTTTATTTATATCATGGGAGTCATCGCATATCAAGGCCCAAAGGCCACTTCAGAAAAAGGGTTAATGAGTGTCAGGAGGTCGGTGAGAAACAACCGTAATGATCGGTAGAGGTGGAAATGAGATAGAATCATTGAAGAGAACAGCTCCACAAGAATTTGTTTACATTAGACTTGAATACGACTAGGTTGTAGTTAGCTGGGAAACAGCTCTGCACTCCTCAAGGTTTTTTTTTTTATTATTATTATTATTATTATTTATTTAAAGACCATCAAGGAGACCCAACGTTGTCTGAAATTAAATGATGATCAACAAATGTTCCATCCTCCCATACTTTTATTGTCATCAAAATCGGTGAAATCGTGCATTTTTTTTTTTTTTTTTAATCAGATCGATTGATTGCCTGCTCTAGTTAAGGACCTCTTTTCCGCAGTGTAACCGAGAGTAAGCTTCACATGCCTCCCTGGAGCGACTTAGTTCAAAATACATTGTAGGTTACATTGCACTGTAGAGAATTTACTATTGATTTTATAAAATTATCTGTCATTAATGGTTTCACTTAATGTTTAAAATTCAAAAGTCCAATATCATGGTTCAATTGTGCTCTAAAAAGAACATTCATTTTAAACACACTCCTGTCTTATCAAAGAATATGCAGTTGATTTTATAGACTGGGCCTTTCTGCTTGTGCAGTGACAAAACTTCTCGAATGCACTTGTGATGTTAGGTTGTAGAAAAGGGTTAACTTTGGACTTCCTTTTTTAACGGATTTTCCTTTTTTAACTATCAAACCATATATGGAGTACTATTGTAATATTTCTTTTTTTTTTTTTTTCGGACTTCCTTTTTTAACGGATTTTTTTTTTTTTGCGATTATCAATTTTCAATGCTTACCAGACACATTTTGATACAAAATCTATGTAAGAACACTCTCAGACACATCAAGTACCTTCTTGCGAAATTTTTTTAAAAATCGGCCCAGCCATTTCCGAGTCCATATAGTGAAAAAAAACTTGCACAAAGTTCCTTTGTAAGAAATCAATTTTAAAACCAAATACGATGAGAAACTCTTGATAGAAATTCTGCATGATGCTAGGCACATAGAAAATGAAAGTTCTTTTCAGTTGTGGTAGTAAGACGAATTTTTGCTGTAAATGGCTTACAAGGAGGAATTAGTAGAGCACAGTAGAGAGTAAAACCTATTTTCTTTAACTGGAATTTCTACAGGTCCTTGATCGTTCCATTAATCTGTCAAAAAGTTAGAAATCAAATTACAAAAACCATTTTTTTATATAAATCGTTCCAGATAAACCACTTAATGTAAGGAGTTAACAAAGAAAAACGATTATCACAAAGACAGGAGATGCACACCGACTATAAACTTGAAAAGACCAAAGCTTATAGGTAAGAGGAAAACAGTCAGCAGAAAGAGAATTCCATAAGCTTGTAGTTCTTGAAAAGAAGCTACTGGATTAGTAAGCTGTATTGCAATAAGGTATCAAAACAGCGAATTGACGGAGACCAACGAGTCAAACGAGCTGTAACAAAGGAAGCAGAGAATAGATGAGATAATTCTGAAGAACACATGCCATAGTCGTATTCATAAAAAAGACTGAGACTAGCAACATCACGTCTGGGAGAGAGTTTATAGAAAAGAAGAAAGGATCGGGCCTCAGTCAAATTGCAGACACTCTTCCACACCTTATCAAAAACACTAAAATGAGACAGATTTACCAGCCGAAATATTACAATAGTACTCCATATATGGTTTGATAGTAAATTTGTAGAGAGAGAATAGCCTCAGGTATGAGAGAGAGTTTGGAGCGATATAGATAACCAACTTAACAAGAATCAGAAAGAGCAATGGATCTAATATATGAATACCAAGAAAGATTTGATGAGAAAGACCAAGAAGTTTCAGAGTCGATTAGCTTAAAACAAATTTATTATATCAATTACTAAGGTGTAAAAGCAAAAACAAACATTTTTAAGACTGTTTCGTGCTTATGCAGAATAAGGACCGTGCTATCGTTGGAATTTTCCAGGCAATTCACATAAAATTCCAGAAATTGTCAAACAAAGGTTTCATTACTTTTTTTTTTTTTTTTCATGCAAACGTTAACCAATTTTTTTCAATGAAAAAAAAAAAAAAATTGTCATTACGAAGATGATTCAATGAAGAATTCATTGCAAAATAAAAAATAATATTCTTTTTGGTGTCACAAAGAAAATACAAAGAATAATTATTGGGCAAATGCTGAATATCAATCACTAAAGTGTAAAATTAAAAAAGAAAAAATTGAAAATGATTTTTATCAAATGAATAAAAGACATTCAAGTCTGTCATTTTAATTTTTTTTTAAGTCTGTCATCTTAATCTTTGATGTAAAAGCATTGTATGTTTTACCTCCGTAAATAAAGGACGAAAATTGACAAAGTATATTGTACCTATTTACTATGCCTCCCCACGGGACAGAGTTAGACACCAGGGTCGTTTTTTTTAACGTGGAGAAAAGGTACAAAAATAAAAATTGTCTCAGTCGTGAAGGATTTCTCCTCCGCCGAAAGAGAACAAGAAATGAAAGTGCAGATGCAGTAACAAAACTAGAGATTCATAGAGTTTGGAGCGATATAGATAATCAACTTAACGAGAATCAGAAAGAGCAGAACACCCAAAACAGATAAAACAGAAAAAGACCAAGAAGTTTCAGGGTCGATTAGCTTAAAACAAATTTATTATATCAATTACTAAGGAGTAAAATCAAAAACATTTTTAAGACTGTTTGGTGCTTATGCAGTAACAAAACTAGAGATTTATATTTTACAAGTATGTCAGACAATATAAAATAACGTTGAAGGAAGATGAAATAAAAATGGAAAGTTTGAAACATTTTTATCAGATGAATAAAAAAAAAAATTTTTTTAAAAAAACACAGTCAGGTCTGTGAAACAATTTAAGAAAATTAAAATTCAAATCAAGAAAAAAAAAAAAAAACTAGGAAGGTAAGAACCAAATTTTTTATAGACAAATAAAAAACATTCAAATGATTTCTTAATTTTCAGTGCAGAAACGAATGTTTTATGTGTTTGCATGTTTTACCACCATAAATAAAAGACGAACATTGACAAAGTCTATATTGTAATAAATATAGCAACAAAACTAGAGATTCAAATTCTACAAGTATATCAGACGATATAGTGCAAAGTTAAAATGCATTTTTTAAATTTGATTTCTGTTTTAGAATGTGAAATATGAGAATGAAAATAAAAAGGAAAGTCATACAAATGAAATTAAGAGAAAAAGGGATAAATAAAGACCTAGCCAGAGATAGGTTTGTTTGGAAGACTGCAAAAAGGACATCACATCATTTCCTGCATCTGTATCACCATTTCCATATCTGGATTGTCATCCTTGTTAATAAATGGATTTTTACATTGCAATTTACTTTCATCATCCGGCAAAAAAAAAAAAAAAAAAAAAAATTCCCAGAATTCTCAAGATAGCACAACCTCATTTTGGAAAAGACAAACTTTTTGACCAAAATAAGAATAGGAGAGGAAAACTTAAGAGTGACCCAATAAGGTTTTTCTTCGATGGCTTTAGTCCATTTTGTATTTTCTTTTATTTATTTATTTTGTTGGCAATTTGTTTGGCCAATGGCCGAGACGGATTCAGGAGTAAAACATGCGTTCGGATTAAATCAACGTTGAACTCTGATAAGCGGAAATGACGACCAATGGAGGAGAACGCAAACAGGAAATTAAGTCTTGGAATGATTTCTATAAATAATGAAAAAGAAAAAAGAAAAAACAAAACAAAACAAAAAGAAGTATGAAACCCGTGTCTTTCCACTCCCCAAACTGCAGTGTGCATTCAAGCACCAACTGGCAACAGATGGAATATTGACCGTTTCTGCATTACAAGACAAAAGAACAGCATCTACATAAAAATTGAAATCACTATTTATATATTTATTAATAACTTTATACTAGAAAATTATTGGGGGGGGGTTCTCCACTTTTATATTTTGTGAATATATTTTAATTTAATCAAAACACCTGTTTGCATTAAGTAACTTAGACATAAAGGTATGAAATGTACTTAATTTATAAACATACTGTCTGAAGAAAGGTTAAGTTTGGCCATGTTGAAAGGGGGCACCTCTTCGCAAAAGAAAAAGTAGAGATCTTGAGGTGGAAGGCTGGAATAAAGTTGAATGATTCAAGAAGACTTGGATGCAAATGATCAACAAGGATTGTAGAGAGTGGAATTTTAAACGGAATCAATCCTCAAGACTTTCAAGTTTCAAGACTGAGATTGTAGATTGTCAGAAAACATCAAAAACCTGACCAAAGGAAATAAGATAGTAAAATGGAAAAGATGGAGGATGAAGATGAGGACGATGATGATGAAACACTTGGCCTATTCAAGTGCAAACACTAACCTGACAAGCAGCAAAATCCCACCCTTTACTGTTGAGATCCCCAGATGCTGGAAAGTCTTTTACAGTAGAACCCTGGGATACAGTATTAAAAATTAGTAACAAAA